>NW_009610788.1:0-8519 GCF_000690535.1 Cariama cristata
GAGCTGCCGTCGGCCAGCACCCCCAGGTCTCTTTCTTCTCGCCAGCCACTCCTCCCCATTTATCCTTGTGCCCGGTGTTACTCTGTTGTAGGTGCAGAATATGGCATTTGTTCTTGTTAAATTTCATCCTATTAATGATTGCCCAGTGCTTTGATCTATCTAGATCCCTCTGCAAGGCCTCTTGTCCTTCAAGAGAGTCAGCAGCACCTCCCAGTTTGGTATCATCAGCAGACTTGTTAATGGTGGATTCAACTCCTGCATCCAGATCATTGATAAATATATTGAACAGAACAATGTGTACATGACTCTCCCCTTACTTCTCATATGGAGCAACCAGCTTTCTATGGCCATAGGTATCGAGAATGTCACCCAACACATTTTCATTTCCAAATGTATTGTTTCCAATAATGTATCCTGTTGCAAGTTCATTATAATTTTGGTGGTCTTTTACAGAACCAAGGGCACACACATTTTAGCAGGAAACGAGCTGCTCTTCCCAGACTTTTTCCCTTTGACAGTCAATCACCTCAATAGCTGCATTTTTCCAGCAAAATGAAGTAGTCTTTAAGTGAATTATGACTTTGCGAAGAGAGAAGAAAGGGGGAAAAAACCAGGGAAACTGGTATCGGAAATAAGAACAGAACTGCTTAAATGAGTCCAATAGAAGAAATAAAATGAGGAAGACCATTAAGGAGATACAAATCAAAGCTAAATTAAAAATGAAAGAAAAGTTACATGAAGTAGTAAAACAGCCAACTACAAATGACAAAAATAGTGTGCAAAAATGAAAACAAAGACTCTGTTTCATGCAGAGAGAAGACCTAGTCCTGTACGTGATTTGCCACCCATGCAGCAACTGCAGTGCTCCACAAAAATATAGGAGAAAAAAAGAAGTGCCAGGTGATTGAGGAGGCTGAGAATGAAATGGTTTAGGCCAGGCAAGCTGAGGTGTTAATAAATGTTACATGAAATATCACTGCAAATGAGCTGGGAGGAAAGGTGAAGGGAAAGACAAAGAGAAGGGACTGATCTTTCAGGCATCTATCCTACTCCACCGACAAAACTGTAAATCTAGTGTCCGTGCCTTCCTCCCTTACGTGTGAATGAAGAGGAGAGTATTGGAGAGTGTGTGAGCACACTTCTCCAAACACTTGGAAATCAAAATGAATGCTGCACAATTCAAAAAAATAATATGCAGTTTTATGCAGCAAATCACCAGGCTCAGCTGGGCTGATATTTGAAATGTCTCTGTGTGCCCACAGCAGCAGAGCGCGCTGTGGCGTTGCCAGCAGCTTCCGTTTGGAAAGGCAGAGTTAATTTTCATCTTGCTGTGACAAGCAGGAAGCAAAAGTTGTGATGTTTCAGCTACTTCAGTCTTCCTCTCTACTGCCAAAGAAGGCATTTGAAAAGAATTTTAAAATAAATAATAATAATAATAATAAAAAAGATGCAGCAAAGTTGCCATGGCAGCAAAATCCGATCTAAAATCTCTGCTCATGCATAAGAAGACACTAGTGGTTAGAAACACAATCAGGACTATTTCATGAATAAACTAGAGGCAAATACTTTTTTGGGGTAAAGAAATGAAACATTTCAGAGTAGGCACAGGAGAAGAGAGGAGAGATTAATTTGTCCAGAGTCCCTTGGGGGCTGCAAAGAAGAAATGAGCTATAGAAGTTCTCTGAGGTAAGGATTCCCACTGGGGAAGGCGACCTGAGAAAGAAGTTATAAAGAGGTTATTACACTTGATAAAATGTGTGTCAGAAGAGTATAACTGGCAAATCATTGTGAAGAGGAGAAGGACATTTCAGATGCAATTCTTCTGTCAGGACATAGTGTGCATTTTTGCTTTCTTGCATCCATTTCTTAAGACACTTCTTGCAGCTGTTGCCAAGGCTGATTTCAGAGCAAAAGATTCAGGATAATCATTCCTCATATGGCAGTGGTAAATCATAAACCAGGATTCTTGGTGCTTTAACTAATGTCCCCAGCATGTTCTCCAGCATATCAAAAAGCAGCAGATGTGCCAATTTACAAGCTATGTGACCAGTTCAGAGCTCCTATTACAGGAGTAGCCACGGCTGAAGTGTTTCCCAAGGAGCAGTGAGGCAGAGAGAGAGAAAACAGACTTGAAAGCCAAGGGCTTGGAACAAAGTCCACACAAGAAACTTCCACTGACCCTCTACTGGTTTACATATTCTCCCTGAGGAACAGTCCCTCTACAAATGTCACCCACACATCAGAAAAGAATAGAAGATTTAAAATAACTTATTTCCTTGGAAAAGCATTCTGGAGTTCTGGAAGGGCAGGTGTGTTCTGGAGTCCCTGAGATAAATGTTTCCAAATACCCATCTGACATTCAGGCACGCCAAATTCTCATGCAGACATCAGCATGAATATGTTTCAGTTCTAGAAAGTTTGGTCAAGAAACTTTCCAAAGTCCTGGAGCTGAAAACCACAGCAATTCTGGGGAAAAATGTTCTAGCAAATCAAAGACAGTTGCTAATAGGGAAGAATAAATGGGTTTATGAGATTTCTTTCACAAGATTTGCTGCTTCTACAAAGTTTGCTGCTTCAAAGATTCATATATCTTAGCCAAACAAAGGTTTACCTTGCTTAGACAAAGACCTTTTTGGAGTTTGGGAAGCTAGAGCCAGCCTCTAGACCCACTTTTTTGTTTTAGCATTAGTTTCTGCTGAAGAGCATGTAGCTTTTCTTAAGGGGTAGGTTTGTGCCTGTTTCTTAAATTATCTGGTCTGGATTTTTTAGCAGCTGTATGGGAGCTGGGGATGACAGCATGAGCATTTAGTTGGATGGCTTCTCTCAATACCCGACCCTCTAGACACACATTGGTGTTTTAGCATTAGTTGCTGCTAAGAGCATGTAGCTTTTCTTAAGGGGTAGGTTTGTGCCTGTTTCTTAAATTATCTGGTCTCGATTTTTTAGCAGCTGTATGGGAGCTGGGGATGACAGCATGAGCATTTAGTTGGATGGCTTCTCTCAATACCCGACATCCATGAAATAGTGACTCACACATGCATTTTTCATTAGGAAATCAAAGCCAAGAGTATGTCAAGGGCCTGGTAGGCAAAGTAAAACAAGCACATTTTTTTAATGCAGTCATGCGCTAGATAAAATTTTCACTGCTAAAGGAAAGAACAGCTAGCAAAAGCTTCAAATCTCTATGTGTACTTCACAAAGAAAAGAGGCTACTGTCTAGGCCTAACACCAAGTATTTCTCCTTATAGATAAGCTGGAACCTGCCTGTCCTGAATCCTGTAACTTCAATGCTGGGTGGTTCTCATTAGCTTCTCTTCTCCCAAAGCAGGAGCCCTCGTGCCCAGTAGGAAGGATCCCGCAAGTAACGGCTATTTAACTAGATGGACCAGATTTCCTGCTGGTGATGGATAGCTGGAAATCTTCCACAAGGACTTTCCATCTGCATTGTGCTTGGAGAATTTACTTGGGCAGAAAGAACTAGGGCCACCCAATAACTCCAGTAAGGACCCCTTGGCAGCCACCCAGTCCCCATCCAGTTCAGGGACTGGCATCCAAACTGGGAGCTGAATGTTGCTCTTTTCTTTCCTGGGGTTCATTCCAAGACAGAAGAGTCAATTCAAGCTCTTTGATATCAGGAGGACCATATAGCTCTATATCATTCTTGTTTTGTAAGAGCTCATGACCCTTAGCACCTCCCTTTGGACTGCATGTTGAGAAGAACTGAGGGTAAGAGGTGTACTCTGATTTAACTTTGGCTCACATCCAGCTGTGGTGTAGGCTTTCTCCTGATATGGATGCGCTTTGTCTCACTCTTTGGGTACTGTTCAGGAGACATAGTCTCCAGCCTGAAGTAATTTGCATTCACAGCCTTTTGGAGAATAAAAGGAAGAGGTTCACCACACAACAAAGAAGTCTGTGTGTGCGCGTGAACAAGAAATTGTGTTTGCTTTCAAGAGAGCTAAAAAAAGGTGGGGGACTTCCCAGCTCCTGTGTTCTGATACCCACGCTTCCCTGAGTGAGTAGAGTTACTAGTTACTCACTTCCTCTTCTCCCACTTGCAGCTAAGAAAAGGAGGTGGTTTTGCTATTAGATACGAGGCGCTTTGTTCCCTCAATTTTCACATCTCTCATAGCAATACTTTGTTTTCCGTCATCAGGTTTAAAACATGTAATTCCCAGCTGCGTCTCTATGACTAAAATAAACACTCTGGTCCAGGGTGTGTTCTGGTCCAGCAGTTAATGCCTCTGTCCTACTCTTCATTAAGTACTTGCTAATTTAGTCTTGCACTCTTCCACATTCATGTTTTAGCACTATGTGCCCCAAACGGCAGATGAACCTTCCTGGTAACTGCTAGGATGCCCCCACAGCTCCTCTCTACAGCCTTTTACTATCTAGATTATCACTTGACCAAGACTTAAAATTTCAGTTTGCTCATTAGCTCTGGAAGGCCCTTGTAGAATAAAAACATTCAGTAATTAGGGGTTGGTCACAAAATTGCAATAGTCTGTATTGGCACTGCTGAAGGAACTGCTGTTTGCCAGCTGAGTCAAGAACTGGCCAGGTGGGACCTCCCAGACGGCTTTACTTAAATAAAATGTGTCTCTTCAACCACCTTCAGGGAGGAACTGGGCACATCGTGTCCCAGGGCTGAGTAATGGGATGGTGCAGGAGTCAGAGCCAGAGGTTTCAGCTGAGGAAAACTAGTGTAGAGCTGCTTTCCCTTTACTGCAGGAGATTCACACAAAATATCCCTGAATAAATCAGGTTCTCACAAAAATGAATAGAAAACTCTGCTTAAAAAATTGAAACACACAATACAGTCAGTAAAGAACGAACACTGCAACAAAGATAAAAGATAAAGAATTCATATAGGACAGCATTAGACAATCTCTGACCATAGAATTACTAAATGAGAAAGAAAACAAATGCTTATATTCCACAGCTTTAAACGTTACCTTGAAATTCACTATGAAGGTGCCAGACTCTAAAGGATGAAATGTGAACCAAGTTTGGAAACTAACTCCCAAAGTGTAGTAACTAACTAACTAATGTAACTAACACCTGAAAGTCCTGGCGGATGAAAACGTCAGTGTGAACCCAGTGCTAAAAGCATCATCTTAAAGTAGAGCCCTTCTTTTATCTTCTTCTTTTTTTCTATAGAATTGTCTTATTTTGCAAGCTAACATTCATGACTTTTAGTAGGAAATTATCTTAACTTGTGTAAAGCAGAGATAGCTGCTGGTTGTTTATAGGTAGACTAATGTGCTGACATTTCCCCAAAGGACATCACAGCATATTTCTCATTTCCAATTCTTTCTTTGATAGTTTCCAATAATCTGTCTTCCAGTTTCCTCTTAAGTCTTCTACATTTCTTGCATACTGATTTCAGCTACTTTAATGTGGTCTCATATTGTTTGATATACTAAGCCCTAAACTGAGTTATTTAATTGAACAATAGAAATAGGGAGTATCAGACCCAGCATGCATGGCCAATCTCTGTATACTTGGGGTAAATCCAATACTTTTGGGACACCTCCTGCCTTCTGAGCATACATGGCCATCTGTGATGCTCTGGGAAGTGTCAGACTAATTATGCATATACTACAGAAGTACCCAGATTCTTACATCTAATGGCAATTGTTCTGGTAATGCCCAGACAAGTGTAAAAAAATAAAAAACTTCAAATTCTACCCAGATAGATTTTCTGGATAGAAGAGGATTGGGAAACCTTGACAAATGGTAACTTTGTGGGATTCTCTTTCCAGCTGCTACTTCAAAATCTTTACTTGTGTCACCATTGGAAGTACATTTACTAACAGCAGTCTCCAGAGCTGGATCCAACCATGACGAGAAGTCAAAGGGGGAGCACAGCCACAGAGTCCTGCCAGTGATTTACCACCCTAGAATGCAAGCTCTGCACACATCAGTGCCTTTGTAGGTCTACAGCAGGGGAAAGGCTCCCTTTAGTTTCTTCAAAAAGAGGAAATGGGGAGTAGAAATTCAAATATAGTCATACAAGTTTGCTCAACACTTAGGAATGGCTTTCAACACTTGTTACACCTGCCTGACCTACACCAAAGCACCCACAACACACAGGGACCTGCAACCCCTGCCCATTCAAACCCCTTCAGACTCCCCAGGGCACTGAGGTTTACAAAGCCCCAGGCTCAGAAAAGCTGAAATGTACTATAAAGCTGTGTGCACTGATCTTTGCTAGCTATGCTCCAGATATTGCCTAGGATAATACCTTAACCAGGCTACTCACTTCCCAGAGCCAAGGCAACCCTGGTGAGGAAGACTGCCACAAAGGAAAGCATGAGATACAACTTGATGTAGTTAAGAGGATCCTTGAAAGAAAACTGATAGGAAAGCTGCAAACAGCTCCTTTGTGGCTCCCCTCCACCAGCTGCTCCCACCAAGTCTGGGCACAGCTGAGAATTCAGCCCAAAGAATTACTCAAATTAATGGCATGAAAGTTTTTTAAACAAAGAAATCTCTGTTCATCGGAAAAGTACAGTTGGTTTGTGAGTTTCCCTCCTGCAGACAGCTTTAAAGGCAAATACTGTAATTATATTTTTAGAAAGAACGCAAAATATCAGGGTAAAATGGGGGTAGTGAAATGCCGTATGTCCTTCACCTACCACAAACAAACCGGAACTTGACTTTTAAAAAGTTTTATTCTTCTACATCTGTTTGACTGTCATTGACATACATCTAAAAATGAACAAAATTAAATGGCACAATTTATAGGCTTACTGGCCCTCAAACTCCAGGCAAAAGGCTTCAAATACCTTCTGCAATGGGTTCAGTCCTGCACATTTGGCAGCCTGGGGAGCAAACCCCAGGAAGGAGCACTCCCTTGTTCATTACCAGGGATAGGACATGCGATTATGTGGATATTTTGCTGATGCAGAATAGCAGTTACATTCCAATTTATTGGATGCAGGGCTTTTTTCGATGAAATGTTGAAGTATGAATTCCCATGTGCTACGTGGGAATTAAAGCTCCTTTTGCACTTCCCACTGGAGTTAAAACTCTGGCCTGGTGTCAAAACATCCCTTCCTCTTTGATACATTTTATTTATAGTGCTATTCTCCTTCTTTGTGTATTTTAATACACTAGAAGGCATGGAGGTGCTGTCCCAACTTTCTTTCACCCTAGATTTACACCAATGTAATCTTGTGGGTTGTACTTCTGACGTATGCAGTTGAGGTCAGATGCAATGTAACGGCACGATGTGGAAGCAGCTGTGAGGTGAAATGTGAGAGCTCTTCTGCATGGATCCCACACCAGCATAGCCTTTGTTGTAAAACTACTAATGAAACCTAACCTCTAAGTTTTCTTTTTTTGGGGGCAGAAAGTGATTAAATCCAAAAGACTTTTCGTTCCTTGAGTTTGAGACTGAAAATAAGGAAATTGATTTATTTCTGAATTAAAACAGAATTAACTCAGTTTTTCTTTTATAAATGCTTTCTTATGACTCCATGTACTTCTTTTTTCTTCTCCTTTAGTTTTCCTAGGTCTGGGTTTGGGGCAAGGTAAATAAAGTGAAGTATTACAAGAAAAAGAGTGTGAGCAATATGAAAAGTACTTGTCATTAATATTTGAGGGAGCTATTGATTTTCACATTCTATGGTCTATTGAAGTTTGTAAAATAGGTTTTATTTTTGTTAAAATGTTTCCATAAAGTCTACTCTCTATGCAAATTGTCACCTGTGTTACCATTCGTCATTTAAATTGCTGGGTAGTCCTGCTGCGTTGCCACAGGCAGTTCACAATATTTGCATTGTTCTGTATCCGCATAAAAGTTAAGCTTTTAAAGGTAACCTAGATACCTGGTAAACCTGGTGTTTATTTACAGCTCTGATTATACGTGTCCAAAGATGACATTCCAGGGAGGCCATAGCTGTAACACTTTAATAGACGTCAGGCAGAGGATTTCTTAGGGTGTATCAGAAGTCAGGTTTTAGATCATTTAGAGGACTATTTCATGGAGAGGTCATTTTATGTCATTTTCCTTGCACCTCTCCGGCCATTGGTAAAACTTAGCATCTCAATGCTTGCTTTAGATTTTACTTAACACTGAGTTTTCTTATGAGCATGCATGGATACAACTCGGGCGTTTTGCAGCTGATTAAGAAACAGTGAGATGGATGATTTAAAGTGACAACTCGACCAAAGAACAGGCAAGAGCAGGTGGTCTTCGCAGTGATGCGAAAAAGACATGGTTACCCTGAAATGTAAAAAGTTCAGTGGGAACGCAGTTAGCTCAAGCCATGTATCACACGCCAAAGGAAGAGCTGTGCAGGACACACACAGGCAGCCAGCAGCATGCGAAGAAGTGGGGATACCCCGTGGGAGAAATCCAAGGATGTGGCTGCATCCCCACCACCGCTCACGTGCTGCCAACACCCTGCATGGGTACGAAGTGCCGAAAAGCGGGTGCTCATCACCTGCACAGGTGCTTCAATAGCGCCTTGTGAGAAGTGGATTGTGGTTTTGCTTAAGCCATAGCAGAT
>NW_009610789.1:0-1184 GCF_000690535.1 Cariama cristata
GCCGAGCGCTCGCTCGCACACGCACACCCACGTGTCCCCTGCGAGCGTGTGCAGGCACCCGGGGGTGCGGAGGGTGTGGCGCTGCCCCCACCCCAAACCCCCCAGCCCCAGGAAGTCCAGGACTTTCCGATGCCTCTTCCCAGCCGTAGCCTGAAACCGGGGCGGCTTCTCCTCTGCCGAGGCTGGGCTTGGTACCCAAAGTGATTTAAGACCAGCAGCTTGAAATGGGACCCTAATATTCTTACTCATCACTGTTAATAACGATGTTACTACTACTTAATGGTGCACTAAACTGTCAGAACATGACAGATGTAAAACTATTTTACATCAAACTTAACTGTCAAAGAAATGCCGTAAACGGTTGGAGAGGAGAAGGTTTCTCCCGACGCGAGGTATCATTACTACGCTTCTTGGGGTTTTTATTTTTCTTTCACTTAATTGTTGATTTCTGCTTGGAAAGTCGGAAAGTTACATAAGGTCAAGCAGAAGCATTTTGTTTTTTTCAAATGAACAGATAGAATTATTCCCATTAATGAAATTTTTAGGTCTGCATGCTGAGATAATAACATGAGGTAATCAAATCTCATGCTTCAGGGCATAAACTGATTAACTATGAGGGTCAGGAATTACTTTTCTTTTTCCTTAAAGAAGTGAACAATGGCCCGCTAAATGACAAAGGCTTGTTCATTTGTCCCCGGAGGGCGTTACGCTGGCCGTCAGCGTGCCGATTCGGGCTGACATCATTTTGCACCTTCTCTCTGTAAGGGGATGCGTCCGGTTCGAGTCCCGACAGCGAGCGGCTTCTTTGAGCCCCGGGGCAGACGAAGGGCGGTGGTCGCCCTCCCTCCTGCCCCAGATGCTCGGTGCGGACCCTGCACTGGGGCTGGGGTGGGCGCCGATCACGGTGCCGTGATCCCCCCCGGGTAGGGGGTCCCACACGATAGCGAGTGGCAGTGGGCTGTCCGCGTTTGGCATGGAGGTGAGATCTGCCCCCAAGGCTCTGACATCTCCCTGTGCTGCAGATGGTCAGGGTCACTGAAAATCCGTTTTCATAGTATTTCTAAAGCCAGGAAGGTGATACAAGGTAGTAGGAGCTCAGCAGGGCTGCAGGGGGAGGGTATCACGAGGCCCTGGTTCGGCATCCCGCGGAGCATCGTTCCCCTGCCATGGCAGCACAGGGGGGT
>NW_009610790.1:0-5676 GCF_000690535.1 Cariama cristata
CGGGGAAGTGCTTTCCGTGTGAAATCGGGGCTGAACGTGGCGGGGTTTACTGGGGGTGAGCACATACGTGGTGTCAGCTCTGCGAAGTGCCGCTGCAAAACCCCTCGTAGCGCAGCGAAACCCGCGGACACCCGAAGCCGACGGAAATCTGCTTCTGCTGGGAGCCGGGCGTCCCTGGAGGGGCCGCAGCCTTCGGCACCCTCCTGTCCCACCGGGGCATGCTGAAATCTGGAAGAAAATCAAGTAGGAGTTGCATGTTTGTAACTGTGGGGAAGCAAAGGCGAAGTTGTCTGGTAGAAAAAACTGTACCTTTCTATACTTGGGCCAGTCCTGGATTGTGTTTTTCCAGCACCAGGGATCAAGCCTTTTTCATATGTATATCAGTGAACGCTTTTATGTAAGCTAATAAAATTTATATGAAGAAGAGCTCAAGGATCAGGTCCTGATGGTACTGGATACAGACCAGCTCCTAAATAGTCTCAGTCTTCTTTATCAGTGTTATCACCTCATGGCAATTTCAATGGTTGGCTTAGAGCTACGGCTCTTTGAGAGATACCAGTAAGTTACAACTGCTTCTCAAAAGGCCCCCCCCCAGAACTGCAGAACTCACCAAAAAAATGCTAGTGCCTATGGTTCCGTAGAAAATCTTGGAAGTGTGGCCTCATTGTACGCCTCAGCGATGCAACCACAAAAGGTAACTAAAGAAGTTTTTAAAAAAAATATTCTAAAGCGAATCACTTGATTGTTGGACCCTTTTATGATGTTTAAATGGCTGAAGAAAGGGATACAATCACAGAACAAGAAAATCAAAATCACTTTACATCTTGTGCAAATAGGTCTGATCCTGCAGCTAGGAACTCTGTTGAATGATGTGCAGGTATTTAAGCCTTGCGCAGCATGCTGTAGCAGACTTTCATTGTGTCCTGCCCTTACTGACTTTGGTAGGTATGTGTACTGCATGTACTCTCAACGAGCCGTAAATAGTATGACCTGTTGCTTTCCTACCACCCATAAACATGAGCTTTTTCACCCTAAAATCCCCTACAACTGGATCATGGACTGCCTGGTGAACATGGTAAGCCACTTCTCTCTTCGCACTGCTAAGCCTGCAAGTATGCCTGGTGCCATACTGGAGCTATGTTTTGAAGATTTTGCACCTAAGCTGGAAACCTGGTGTTGAGAGGTCACTCAAGAGGAGTTTAAACATAGAGGTTTATTCATGTAAATAAAACAATTAGAATTTGACCTGTCCAGTTGTCAAGAAGAAGCTTGCCCCACCGCTATA
This sequence comes from Cariama cristata, assembly GCF_000690535.1. Lineage (NCBI taxonomy): Eukaryota > Metazoa > Chordata > Aves > Cariamiformes > Cariamidae > Cariama > Cariama cristata. Next base: position 1,286 of record NW_009610790.1, read on the forward strand.
GTTATAGTTTGAAGATTGTTTAGGAACTTTTCCTTTAGGTGTTCCTTCAGTTAGCACAGAGGCATGGTGCATACGCCTGGTGTGAAAGGGCTCCCTTTGTAAGGAGTAATATGTTTCATTTCTGCATGTTCTTGTGTGTCAAAGACTGACTTATGCAACTGACTGTTCCACTTCACCCAGTCACTAACAGTATCTTAAACCAGCTGTTCAGTCATTTTTCAGATCTTGGTGATTTCTAGTGTGTGTCATTGATGCAGTGTCCTGCAGAAAGCAAGTGTGGCTTGTAGCTTGTTGAAAAAGTTGGTAAAATAGAATTATGTCAAAGGAAGGGGCCAATGAAGAGTTCTCTCCAAATCCAAGGAGTCTGTAAGAGACCAGCCTGTTAAAAACCTCCTTGTTAAGAGCGAGTAGTCCAGTGTAGGCTACTCAAAATACTTTAAGTGGCATTTTGTCATAAGGAGGTGGGCAGTCTTTCAGGTAAGGAAGTGCTATAGAAGGTAGTAAATTATATTGGATAGAAACTACTCCTCTTCTTAATGTTTTTTCTCTAATGACAGCGATACAGTAAGTAACTATGATGTGATTTCTTTGGAGCCAGCTTCAGAGTTTACAAAAAGCTGCATGTAAAAGGTAAAATGGTTGGACAAGGTGACTGAGCGGTACGTTTGGAGATGCAGTCCCTCCCCTGAGTACTGCGAATAAGTGATAGGAGGTCACCTTGCATTTATTTTTTTCATGACTGGAAAACCGTAATCCCATATATCTACATATTTTATAACGGTTTTTTGACAAGGTATCACCAGAGCTTCAAGAAACTAGGAAGTGTCTCTTACTGCCCTTCTGCTTCTCAGTTGTCCAGTCTTGCTGGGAGCAAAAACCTGTCGAACTCCATAGGTGCAAGAAGCCTTCTTCCTATACATACCTGAGGTGGGATACCACCCGCACTGGTACAGCTCTCCTTCTCGCACAGTCCTCTTCCAGGATGTCCCAGGCCCCCGTTGTCTCTACAGCCACAGCAGCTCTGTCCTGCTTGGACACTTGCCTGATTAGAACAAGGATGGGGAAAGTGTGACAGCCCTGCTGTGGCTACTCTAGTTTCTGTCCTCTGAAATGGAGACATGCAGGTAGCACTGCCTCCATACTGTGATGTGATGCCACCAAGAAAGGGGAGCACACAGCCAGAGGCAGCTTGATGTGGGGGACTCAACCATCATGGACAGCAGCACAAAATTTGTGTTGGCAATAGTGCAGGGATGCTGGTACTTGTAGTTGTGGCATTGTTCATATCATGTGTGCATGGAGTGGTGATACTGCACCTCACAAGCACAAAGACCAGCAGCCTTTGTGGGATGCAGCGAGTTATGTCCCTTCACCCAGTTTTCAAATATTTCAGCTGACTAGATGGGATGTACAGCAGAGCTTTATTTCCACCTCTCTCTCTGATTACCTGCATGAAGCTCCAGAAGCAACCCATGAAGCATGAGCATGGTTACAAGAGCAAGGAGGGGAAGAGAAGGGAACAATTACCATTCTTATTTCAGTTTTGTTAGAATAAACCTACATCTATTCCAGGTTACTGTTGAAGGTAAAATGCCAGGAGAGTATTCTCATCCTTCCTTATGCAGCCATGTTAATTAATGCTAAGTAAAATAAGGAAAAGTTTGTATTTTTCAGGTGAAAGTCTTTGTAAAGGACCCATTTGCCAAAGCTTTACTGTATATTGCTTAGAAAATACAATGATTTTGTATAGTTGAAAAGTATATGTTCATTGTCGAGGTAAAAAATATGTTAAAAAAGGTTGAGAAGTATTCAGTTTTGGAAGGGCAAGTAGTTGTTCTTTTCAACTGTTGTCAGAGTAGGACCATAACTAAACTAAAGGAAATAATGCTTACATAATTGGCAAGAGGACTTGGAGGAGCATTATGTCTGTGCTCTCTTTTTTTTTTCTGGCAGATCTGTCTGTTTCTCAAAGAGGGCAGAGAAAGCTTACATGGAGCAGGTGCATAGTAAACACAAGGGAATTTCTCTTTAAAGGCACATATGGTTGTACCATAGGTTTATATGCACAGTGGCACCATTGGAAACAAGAAAATAGAACATACGCATCAGACACCTTATTGATTTAAGGTCCCAAGAGAGATTGTAACTGAGGGGGGAAAAAAGTAATTAATTAATTATTGAGGTAGAAATATCACCTGTTGCTTACCTAAGGTGGAACTGTAATTTCATCTTCTAAGATAAAGCTCTAAGTGATTCAGAGGTCCGAAGATCTTGGAGGAATCAAAGAGAAGTACACTTCAGCTGTCATAATTCGGTAGTTGGTGCAATCCTTCATTAGGTCTGTTTTCTTGTATGTAAAGGAGCATTTACAAAAGCTTATTTTCAATATGAATGTAGTTGATTTGTGCTTTATAAAGAATTATTGAGTAATGCTTGAAAATGTATTTTTCTGGTTAAAACATAGCATTAGGTTTGTAAGGTTTGCTGTAAACATTTCCTTTTCTGTTCCATTTCCTCCTCAGTTCTTGTTTGCAGTCAAACTGCTGGCGTTATTTATCTTTGTTTATACCAGAGAAAAAGGCATTGTCTCACTTCTCTTTTAAACTCAATGTAGTGTATTACATGACCTCTCCTTGTGTGTAGATCCTCACAAAAAAATCTGTTTTATTGTTACTATGTCAATCTGGAACTTACTATTTTAAATTAAATTCTAATCAGGAACTTAACACTTCATTTCAACCCCCCCTTTTTAGCAAACTTATTTTACTCACATCTGAGTCTAAATCAAACTGTGCGACATAGCTTTCTCACATGTGCATGACACAGGTACGCACATGATTATGATTTGAAGCTATGCTGCTCTGCTGGTCATTCATTCATATAGTTCTTTTGCAGGATCTGCCTATACTGACTGGCATTTTTCTTAAGAAATAGGAAATATCTGTAACTGGCTAGACTAACAACATATAATTGCTGGCATGTTTATATGTGCATGTACATATCTCATGTTCTCTTTTACTAAAATACAACTGTAAATATTCTTTTATATGCTACACTGTCAGTTCCAGTTGAGTCACAGTAGTAAATTTATGAAGAGCCCAAGAATTGCTTTCGAAATGGCTCAAGATTTTAAATATTGAAGTTGTCAGCATAATGAGCGATTTATTTGAATATTTGTAAATGCTGTTTCCAAGATATTTTTTAAAACAAAGTTTTTTAAAACAAACAAAATAAAGCAAAATAAAACTGGGAAATACAGTGCACACAGAAGCAGAAGAGTGCTGGCAAGGTAAATCTGCACGTAATATTCCCTGACCCACATTTCTATTGTGCTGAGTCTAAGTATACTCATTTCTCCCCTTGTACCTTCAGAGACTCTTAAGACTTGTGTCCTAATTGTGTTAAATACTGAGATATTATCATTTGTGCAAACTCGTATGTTAAGCAAAGGATAAAGCACAATATTTGTGCTTGTTGCTAGGACGTGGACAAAACCCCATCTTGAGTTACAGAATGGAATCACCAGGAAAATGAGTTATACTTACATCATTAATTGTTTGCTTTTCATTAACCTAAACCAGATTTTTAATTAGAGGTAAAGAAATTTATGATGGCTAAATCTAAGCAGCTTCAAATAAATACTGTAATCTTGAACTCCACCAATGCTTTTCACTTCATATCTGTGGAATTGTAGTTACCTGGACCCCTTCACTAACATTGTTCATGTTTAAGTTAGTGGGCATCCTTGTGGTAGATGTGAGTGGAGTGAGGCGGTGTACCCGTGGAACAAGCGACAGGTTAGAAAAAGGAAGATTCAGCTTTTCACTGGCCTTTTGAATATGATACATTCTACATCATCTTGATGTGATACTTGCTTAAAGCAATTTGATAACATAATTTTCAGAAAGCTGAGTTTGTTTGTATTCCTCTGTATACATCTTTGTATGAGTTATTTGCATGTGGCATTTTAAGTTTTCCGTAGGAAAAGGAGAACTGCCTTTTGAAGTCTGGTTATGATAACAGTAGTTGATGTTATGATTGAACGGGCCAGATCGTGGAAAAAATGCTGTCAAAGCAATTAGTTGCCAGTTAAAAAAGAACCAAATTTGTGATATACTGTTACAGAGCACATGGTGCAGTTCTAAAAATTAACAGTTGGAGGTTTTGCATTTAGTTCAACATGTTTCTGTTAATGTTTGTTTGTGTTAATGTACTGTGTCGTATCTTTGATGAATGGTAATGATACTGCCTTTGGTGATAAGTTGACTTTTAATTCTAGATTTGGGAAGCCTCTGTTTACAAATAGCTCAGTACAACATTTATTGGAACAGAGTTTTGAGAGCACCAATATCTGATAGATCAATATAAAATATATTTTTATATATATATTT
>NW_009610791.1:0-2414 GCF_000690535.1 Cariama cristata
CACAGCTGGGTTGAGTTTCACCCCGAAGGAAGCCACGGCAGGAGCTCTGCCGCCAAGCCACAGCGCGATGAGAGCAGGCAGCTGGGAGAGCGGTTTCATCACCATGCTCTTGTTCTGAACCAGAGCAGTAACGCAGGAGTGCTCCCACAGCAGCAGAGCCCCGAAGCTTAGAACACCTCCCTGCAAAAACACCCCGTGAGATGCAGCTATGTAAAATCTACCACCGCACAGAGGGGAAATAGCTGCGCAGCGCGGGCCACGGGAGCAGGAGTGAACAGTGCAGCAACAGGACGGCAGCACGCTCGTGAAGCAGCGGGCAGAGCTTGCCCCTGGTTTCAGCAATGAATCCAGCTCCAGGACCAGCCTGGGTCTTCCCTTCGCACCACAGCGCAGTGCCCTCTCGCCTGCTCTGCCACAGCTCCTCCTGCAGTCTGCTGTAGCCCAGGCTGTGAAACGTTCTGGTCTAAAAATACCCCTTAAAAGTGGGGTACAGCCTGGCAGGACATTGCCACGTTTCCTGGACACGCACAGGTGGGAAGCTGGTTGTGAGGCTGGGGAAGCGACACCGGCCAGGCATGATGCTCTCCATGCCAGTGTTTTAGGCACAGGTGCTGGTGTGCCTGAGCGGTGCCAGCCCCCAGAGCTATCTAGGCCACAGACCGCAGGAGGCCTTCGCCTGAGTCTCAATACTTGGAATAATTTTTAGGTGCAATACCAGCGAGACTCCTGCAAGGTGCTTTGTACCTGCAGGCTGCAGGGCTCTGGCAGGTGCTGCCCTGGAGCAAACTCTCGCTTCCTGCAGCAGGGCACGAGGCTGGCTTGAAACGCTTGCACTGCTGCAGCCGTGCGTGGTCTAACCCCCAGAGCAGGCAGAGCAAAGCAAGAGGAGGCAGCACACAGCACACAGCACCTTTCAAAGGCTCACACTCGGATTCACAAGAGGGACGATTCCCAAACCCACACTTATCCACTGTCCTCCTTGCCCTGCAACTCCCCTAGCTGCTACCAATGCTGAGGGTAATGGATGTCTCAGTGTAGCTTAATACTGATTCTCCAAATACTAAAGACTAAAAACCTTCATGAGCAGTTATCGTGGCTGCTCTATTTACAACAGTTCCAGTATTGCCTCTGCCACCAGAATCCTGATTTCCGTCCAGCCCGATGCCATTAAGATGCAGCGATGTTCCTCCAGCTCCAGTGCTCCAGATAGAAAGCAGCTGGCCTGCCAGGCTCTGCCTTCAAGCTTGGTTTGTTCCTTTAAAAAATGGCGAGGAGAGCCTGTTTGTTTTGCAGAAATGCACCCAGGAGATTTGTCCTCAGCCTCCTGAGATGCTGGGCTGGCTGCGAGGGGGAGCAGAGCGTGGATGGGTGGAGGTCGGGGTGGCACATCCCCGTGTTGTGGACACAGAAGCTCTGCGCTTTGAGACCCCCTGGTTGGTTTGTTCTACGGGAGATGGGCTCCAACACTTCAGTTGCAGCAGAAACGTGGTCAGTCACCCAAGAAGGCAGAACAGGAAAGGAGGGACCTGGGTGCTGCTGTGGGGACCCTGCACCAAGGCTGCACCAGCTCATTTTGGAAACTTGATGAGCAAAGCAGACAGAGACCCAGCAAGGACAGCACGGCGTCTCATGGAGCTCCTGGCCAAGGCACTGATGGGGCTGGCCACTGTTCAGTCCCCATCCCGCTGAGATGCCTGTGAATGGTCTCAGTTCTTGCTTTCAGAGTTACGCATGAAACTCATCAGTGTGAATCTCAGCATGTGAGTCGCCCCAGCAGCTCTGCTCCCCTGGGGACAGGCAGACACGTGCACTAGATGGAGGCAAATGAAGCTGAAGCATGAATGTAGAGGGAGGATGGATTGACTCCAGGCTCATCCGGATGACTCTGGAGTGTGGCCATCTGCGGGACACTCCCCAAAGCCTCCCCCTGACTGTCCCCGTTCCGCCACTGCACAAGGAGCACCACATGCACTCGCACCATCACAAAATAACTTCAAAACAGTGACAATGGCTTGGGTGAACAGAGGGACCAACAGCCCTATGTCCGGCAAGGGTTTCCTACGCTGTGCAGCCAGAACAGCCTTAGGGTCTTCCAAGGACCTTCCTTTTGCTGCTGGTTTTAGACAGAAAGTCCCCAAATAGAGTAGGAACAGGTGGCCACGCATGAGCCTTTAGTTTTGCAGCCTGGTGGCTCTACTGACTTCTTCATCCTTTGCTGAAGTTGTATATTGAGCTGGGAGAACTGAGGTCTAAGCATCTCCTTGTTCATCTCCACAGCAGGAGTAGCAAGAGCCTCTAGTAAAGCTGAGGCCATTCAACCCCAAAATGTCCACTGAAGTGACAGCTTTTACTGACGCAGCCTGTGCTGACCCCCCCTTTGAGCAGCAGCAGCCTTGGGACACAGGCAGCCGCCG
>NW_009610791.1:2479-7199 GCF_000690535.1 Cariama cristata
CTCTTGGCTTCAGTTCTTTGGCTTTGGAGCCTGTGTCTGCAACGCTGAAACACAAAACTGCTGGAGAACATCTGAACGCAGAGCCCTGAAGCGACCTCCAGGCATGAATCGGCTCAAGTGACACCGCAGCAGCAGCCAGGGCCTCTGGGCTGTGGGTTGCTGCTTTTCTTCTTTGCTTATCCTAAAATTAAACATGCTCTCAAAGGTGCAGGGGGATGCAATGGGGAGAGGGGGTCCCCCCAGGAGCTGGTTGCTCCTCTGCTCCCATTGCTTGAGCATTAGCCATGTCCCAGGATTTGGGGGCTGTAGGGCCGATGCTGCCAGGCTCAAGCTGAGATAAAGCAGTGGCCAGTCTGCTCCGCAGCGATGGCTTCAGCTGCCTGCCCCACCAGCCCACAGAGAGGACACAGGGTGGTGGGGAGAGCAAGGCATGTGCAACCAAGCAACCTCATGGGGGGCTTCTTGGGGGGGGGGCTGCATTCATTGTCGGACATTCTGCATCAGGGCTCTCCTTAATTTCCCTGACGCTCCTTGCAATAGCAAACCGCTACTTGGTGCTTCCTCCCTCATACACCTTGCAGAGAAAATGAAGAGCAGTGGGGCTGCAGCCAGGGCAGGGGGGCATGGGGAGCTCGCAGCGGGCATTTCTGCAGCCGCAGCATCCACCACACGCCGGTCTCATCCTGACCCGCTGCGAGTGCCCAGAGCCGCTCCCGCCAGGCAAAGGCACCGAGCACGGGAACGCCCTTCTCTTTGGCCAAAGGCGAATCGGGAAAGAGGAAAAAGCACTTGAGAGGACGGGGAAGCAGACAGCCGGTCGCCACGCTGGCGGCACAGCCTGCCTTTCTCTGCCAAATGCCCCAGGGAGCTCCACGAACCTTTTTGGCACTTGAGCTGTGGGTTATAGGGCAGTCGGATGCATCTTCGTCAGCGGCAGGTGCAGCAGGGAGGGCTCCTAACACCCTGCCAGGGCGTTTCTGCAGAGCTGGGCTGTGTCCTCCCTGGGATGCAGGGAGGGAAGGGGCAATTTTTGGCCTCAGCCCAGGAGGGCTAAAGCACAGCCTGCACCTGGCACACTGTGGACACGCTCAGCGGCATCCCACGCACCCACAGCTTGTGGGAACGGCAGGAACCCCCAGTGAGATTTCCTATTCACTGGCGATTTCGGAGCACACACGGAGTTTTTCCTCTGAAGCAGTCTTGCTCACTCTCTCCATCACATTAAGACCTGCTATTGCTTAGTGTCAGCTGTTGGACTGAGCAAGGACAGAGCTGCGGTGTTGGCGTCGGGCAGCAAAGCAATGAAACCCTTGGCAGGCAGGCGGGAGGGTGGGATGCATGGGCAGGCGACCGCGGGAGGGGCTGCACTCCACTGGCACGATGACAGGGATGAAGTCAGAGCGGCTGCAGAGCCGTGCTGGGAGGCAGGAGAGGGTGGCAGGGGAAGAGCAGCGCTTTCTCGCAGGCGCAGAATTTCTGCTCATCAGCGGCATTGTTCCTCTTTCATTTATCTTTACAGCTGGCTGCTCTCTGCTCCCCGCACGGAGGATGAGAACAGCGTTTACTGAGAGAAGCAGCCTTCCTGCCAGCCCGTGAGTGCAGGCGAGTGGCACCGGCCACGGAGCATCCTCGTGGGTCTTCATGCTGCCAATGCACACAAGCCCTGAGCAGCCCTGCTAAGGCAACCACGGGACTCAGGGAAAGGTTGAAACGGAGGATTCGGCAACTAAAACCCCACAGACCCCAGAGCTCAGGCAAGACTGTGCCTCTGAGTGCCTCAGCAGGGCATTTCAGCTGTCTGAGTCCCTTTTTGCTTTTGCCCCGTTGAGGGCTGAACATCCACTTTCCCACGGAGGCATGGTTTCAGCCCACTAAACCTCACCGTTGCTGCTGTATTTAGTGGTTCCACTTCTTTTGCAGCAGCCATTTGCACACTGCAGAGCTACTCCAAGTGCACGCACATCCTCGCCAGCAGACAGAAAATTTCCTGTTCCTGGAAGCATTTGTGCGGTGAGGCAATTTATTTCTCATGCGCTGTCCTGGCTAAAGCAGGTTATGGTGGGTTTTGCTCTGCTATCACCGCCGGGGAGAGCTGCAGGCAGGGGAGAGGACAAAGCCAGGACAACAGAAAACTTATTTACATTGACAGATGCAATAAGAGAATTGCACTCACTTCAGGCAGGACACGCCAGTTCGTCATCTTGGCTTTTATCAGTGGCAGGGTATCTGCTAGAGCTCTTGTTCCTGGGCTGATAGCACCAGGGGGGCAGCTGCTCTGCCCTGCAGCTGGAGCCCTGCTGCCCTAGCGTTAAATATCACCTATTATAAAAGCTTCCATGGTTCTTCCAAGTGCCATTTGCCATCTCAAGTGTTTTCCTGAAACCCACTTTGGAAATGCCCATGGCAAAAACACACACTGAAGGCTGGGGAGCAAGAAGTCACCATGGAGGTGGGCAGAAGCTGGGTCTGTAGGTGTTATCCAGCCCCGACGCTGTCCTGCACACTGGGGCTGTTGAGAACCCACACGGGAGGTGATGCTGGGCAGGAGCTGAGGTGGCTTCAGTGCCTTCAAGCAGGAGTGAGGGATGTGAAGCAGGGCCCGTGCTGCGGGCCATTGGCACGGCCTGCCCCCAGGCATGGCCGATCCCATGTCATGGTCTGGATCGCTGACGTGGGGGACTGCTCCTGCTCCGGGGCAAGGCCTGTGTTCAGTGATGAAGATGACATCTCAGGGAATAGGCTCACTGCTGTGTCAAAGGTCCCCGTTTCCCAGCACAGGAGCTGCCACAGAGGAGCGGCGCTCGAGCCTACAGCTCTCCAGCACTGCTTGGTCCCAGGTCCCAGGAAAGCTGCTGGGTCTCCACAGAAAGCCGCGTTTCAGGCAGGACTACAGGCATGGCTAAGCCCAGCACTGAACGCTACCATCCTGACAGTTTTTGCCCTTCAGGTCCCTGATCTGCCTGTGGCCAGGCTGTGAAGTGGCCATCCTCTGGGATGAAAGAGGCTGCAGATGAGAGAGCCCTCCCAGAGCCCTGTCCTGACCACCCGGGTCCCCACCACCACCTCCCTCTTTGGGCAGCGACCCCCTGCTCTGGGCTGGCACCTGTGGTCCCTGAGGATGGGTGACCCCAAAAGTGCCAGCGCTTGGCACAGAGGACCAGCTCCTGACCCATACCGACACAGGCTAGGAAAGGAGGAGGCTGAAAATAAAAAAAGCTCCAGAAAAGAATGACAGGAATTATTTCAGGGCTGGAACAACCTGCCTCACACTGAGCGAGTGAAGCCAATCTGTTTAGTTTATCTAAGGGAAAGTCAAGAGGGAACTTAGACGCATCTATAAATACCTACATGTTGGGAACATTTCTGATTGCCATAGTCCTTTATCCTAGCAAACAAAGGCAGCAAAATTTCCTGGGGCTGGGAGCTAAAGCAAGAGAAATCCAGGCTAACAGCAAAGTGCAGATTTTTAATGGGAAGGATAAATAACCATCAGGCCAGCCAGGCTAGGGACACAGCAGATTCCCCATCACATGAAGTCTTAAAATCAAAGTTAGGTGGCTGCTGCTAAAGGAGACATTGCAACTCAGCCAGACATTTGGGGCTGGATGCAAGAGCCGCTGCACTCCACAGCCTGGGACAGTTTGGAAGAAAATCCCTTAAAATCTGACTGTTCCTGGCTGATCAGACTCTCAGCCCTCGTGGGTTTTGCCCCATGACTCCCCCATCTGCAGTCGTGATTCCCTCCCACTGGTGAACGGAGACCGGCAGCCGAGCTCATCCTCCTGTTGTGTTCAGAAAACCACCATCCCACCCTTTCAAAACTAGTAAAGATCTGGTGAATGTTTGAAAACAGAGAAAGTAGCAAGAGGAAAAGGAGAAATTAAACAGTAAGGGAAAAAAATGGGGCATTACCCATTTTATTGCAGTCAAGAATAAGAAGGGAAACATTTAAAAAGGAGAGAAAAGAAGCAGTGCAATTTTCGTATTTAAAATATTTCGGAAGAAGACTTTGACTTAGCAAACAAGCATTATTTCAAACTATGCCAAGAAAAACAACATTTTCATATCATTTTACATCTGTGGTGAGCTCCATCCATCCTGGCCACTTCATCCCTCCCAAAAGCGCATTTTTCCCTTCACTCATCCCTAAAACTCCCCTCAAATGCGTAGCCCAAACAATGCACTCGCACCAGGAGGAAGCTGAGATTTATGATGCACATCCAAATAAACGGCATTTTGAAGTAAATAAGACAGCAGAGAAAAGCTCCCAGTAAGCTGAGGAATGGACCTGCCATTTAAGAGCCCGGAGAAAAAATACAGAAATCTGCAACGTGGGAGTGTGCCAGCGCTGGGGGTGAGAGGGACGGGCCTGGGAGGATTTCCAGCTCCACGCAGCCTCTTCATTTCTGCGCCATATCCACCTGCCCTCCGAGCCCTGAGGGCTGACACCGGGCCATGGTAAATGCTAACACGAGGGGATGATTTCAGTGTCATCCAGCCCCTGGCACAGGTGACTGCTAGATTTCCTAGCCTGAGCATCACCAGGAATAGCCATGAGGAAACACTGCCAGCCCCAGGGGAGGAAAACGCCTCCCCGGCACCATCCCCGCGGTGCTATGGGCACACAGCCCCGGTGCTGTCCCCTCAGTGCCAGCCGCCGGCCGGGCTGGCAGGGTGGGACGCGGCGTGGGGCGTACGGAGGCTCACCTGGGGCAGGGCG
>NW_009610792.1:0-807 GCF_000690535.1 Cariama cristata
TTAAGAAAACTAAATTTTGGTTACAGCGATTGGCCCACAAAAACTAAGCCGTCTCTAAAAACCCACCCCTTCCCCCTATACTAGTTTCCTATATTTCTGAGAACATGGTTATTAATGTGCCACTTTTTATTTTTTCCAGTAAGTATGAAAACAAAATGCTAAGAAAACTGCTAGAAGAATTTTGCTTATTTTTCCTAGTTCAAAGCTGGGTGATAGGACACTCGACATGAAGATGTACGTAAGGCGATGAGCCACACCCATTAAAACTTAAGCCAACTTAAGCAGCAGCTCCTGAGAGTAGCCTTTGGCAAACCTCAGTCCGTGTGGGTCAGCACCACTTCTTTGGACATCTCGGAGACTTTGCTAGAGGCCTTCATTTGGTCACTGTGTGAGCACTGCTGGGTGATAGCGCAGGTTGCTTAGCACACATTTCCTACCATGCTCTATTAGCTTATCGTTAATGCTGTGCTCCTTCCCAGCCATCTTTCTATTTCATACCCCCGAACTTAAAAAAAATTATACCTATTTGCTGCAGAAAGGCAAGGGCCTGGAGGGAGCGTAGCATGCAGCAGCTGTAGGGCTGATTTGAGGGCTTCCGTTAACAGCCTGCATCAAATGTGCATGAAACGAAGACGCAAAAATTCTGCCGAGCTGGAGCCCGAAAGATGCCATCCTACCCCTGTATGCATCTAGTGTCATCAGAGCTGCACTGGCTGCCTTCCTCCCTGCCAACGTCAGAGGGGTTTGTCTGAACAGCGCAGGAAAGTAGCCCCTTTCCCATGGCAGCAGGGACCCCAGCACATGGTG
>NW_009610792.1:833-2013 GCF_000690535.1 Cariama cristata
GTCCCCCGCGCCCCGGCCCTGTGGCTGGAGCCACTCGTGCTGCCCACGTCGGGGTCCACCTCAAGCTGCTGCTCTTGCCTTTCCATGTGCGGCGCTCCCCAGGAGCAGGCTGACTCAGTGAGTGGTGCAGACTGCAAGGGGCAGAGGAGAAACTGAGCCAGAATGCAACCGTGAGCCCAGAGCCAGGAGAAGGCTCACACCCCTGCGGCGTGCACAAAGGCAGGGACCTCCTTCCTCCTTTAAACTTCATTTTAAATGGGGAAAGCCCATATCCCCAGGTACTACTGTTCCTTTTCTAGCAAAGGTCTCTTGCAATCTCTACACACACGGCAGGAAATCATCAAGGTGCTCAGCACACTGCCCACACGTCTGTTACTTTCCCACGGAGTTAACCTGTTGATGCTGGTCTCTCCACCCACACCTGTACATATATATGTATACAGACACGTTACATATGTATAGGTATATGTGTGTATATACATAAATATATAATGTTCACATACACATATATGTGTATGTATATAAATATATATACATGTAAATAGATAACATATATACACATATGTGTATTAAAAAAAAATATATACATATATATAGCCTTTGCAGTACTTGCAGCCAGGTAGGAAGCACAGAGCTGGTGACTAAAAGCTGGGTTTAATGTCTAAAGCTGCAGATGAGAAAAATAAGTCATTTTACTGGCAAAAACATTCAGGTGAGTACTTTTGCAGGCACAAATCAAGCTGCTGCTTGGTGGCCAGGTAGCAAGTGGCAGGGAGAGAACTGTGTTGCTATGGAGGGTGTTACTGAATTCATGCTCATGGAAAGCTGGCAGCAACATTTCTGAGCTAGATAGACATCTCTGCAGAGAGGAAGGCAGGTGAAAACAGAGCTGACCCTTGTTAAGGGAGTAAATCCTAGCTGTTTTTGCAAGAGGCATGACCTGCATACTTCTGTTAAAGTAACAGCATAAAGCACGAAGAACAAGCACTGGAAATTTGGCAACATCTCATTTTCAGGGCTGAAAACATGCCAGCTTGCTCAGGCAATGTTGGACGATTTTAGGAGATGAAAGAGAAAAGATGAAATGGAGCTACGCCCTCATGCTTTGTATCTGGTGTGGCGAGAGGCTGGCCACCACGCTCTTGTGCTTCGCAGGCTGGCTGGCAGCCTGCTGCCCACC
>NW_009610792.1:2044-4020 GCF_000690535.1 Cariama cristata
GCTCAGCTGAAGTCCCGGCATCCCCAGCTCAGGAGTGAACCATGCAGGAGATGGTGCCTTGATTTGCAGATGAGATGGTCTCTTGCTCACCAAATGGCACTGCTTGCCCTTGACCAGCTCAACTTGCATTTCCATCAGCAGGTAGCGGTTCCAGCCTGCTCTGAACAGAGCACCTGCGCTGCAGAACTCCAGCCTTACTGGCTGATCCGAGTTTGCTGGGCAGCAGCAATACAAACAAGTGAAAAACAGAACCAGCAACAACCTCAGCGCGTGCTTGACTCTGGCTGCTTTGGTAGCTTCCCCATGAGCGATGAGATGAAAGCTCCACTCCACCTGGAGCAGGCCCTTACTGACTCCCAGGAGCATCAGCACCAGAAGGGTTCGGTCCTTTACCAGCTTTGCCCTGGGGGCATCTGGGGCTGGCCCTCTACCCACAGCAGGAGCTGGTGTTACAGACCAGGCTGTATTCATGGACCTTCTTCATTACATGACCTTCACCTCCCATTCTTTGGGGCTGTATCTAAGGAATTTAGATTTAAATTAATCCTTTGGCACCATCAGGTTCAGGACTTTTACACTGGAGACTAATGAGCTGCATTAAGATTAAATCCCATCAAGGAGAATACCAATGTTTTTGCTCCTCGGTGCTCGTTCAGATCCTTCCAAAATCACTATCACAGTGCTGTGGTTCACACTGTTCAGGCTCAAGGGGCTCATTGCCACTCAGCATGTCGATGGAGCTGGACCCATGCTGAGCAAGACAGAGGGCCAGATGGCCTCGGGAGGCATCTTCCAACCTAAGTTTCCCTGTGGGTCTGATACCGAAAGCCACCTCATGGAAATAACAACAAATTGAAATGAAAACTACCCATGACAGATGGAGCTTCTGTGTTCTGTTATTGTTTTCATGTATGACATGATCACAAACAGCACTTTCTTCTGTACCTATCTGTACCTATACCTGTCAGGAATAAAAAAGTGATAGAGAAAATGCACAAGAAAAGACTAATTTTCCAGTAATCTTCCATAATCTTCCAGACATAATGAAGAACTGTGACTTGCAGGGCTTTTATGCGGACTGTCTCGTCTCTCTGGTTGACATCCATGGCAGCTGTAAGCCCAGCCACGCCCACCACAGACCGCATGGCCAGAAGCACCCAAAATTCATTGCCACTTTTGAAATAGCAGCTGCATGAAAGTAGCTTTAAAAAGAAATGGAGACACAAACCGACATAATGCTGAAGCATCGCACAGCTGAAACGAAACCCTCCATCTGCCTCTTGAACTTTGGGAAGATTGTCTTGGGATTTGGGCGCAGATTTGTGCCTGAACTTTGTGCCTCAGCCATCTCAAACACGCAGTTTAAACTCTTCTGTAATCTCTGATCTTTCAGGGTTAATGATCAGATGCAACTTTGAAGCTGCTGAACTTGTGAACCAGGATGTGTTGGGAAAGGCCAAGGCATGTAAAGATTAGCCCTTTCTCAGGAGAAGAGTGTTAGCTGAAGTGAGGGGGAAGGTTTGCATTTGGTGGGGATTTTGCTAATGGGGGGGGGTGTGTGTGTGTGTGTGTGATGCCATGGCCCTGCATATCCACAGCAGGCCCTGTGCTTCAAGGAGCTCAACAGCTTTCCCCCCTTTGGTCTCTCCATGCTCGTACAGTGCTGTGAAATCAGCACTAGGCAGAAATCCACGGCGGCGGCATTGTGCTATAGGGGGTTGGGGGGGGGTTCAGTTTGTTTCAGTTTGAACGAGATCAAACCCAATCATTTATTACAATTTTTCTGCAAGGCATTGCTCTCGTCACCAACCTAAACCGTCACCTTGTGAACGATTCGACACAGGTGGAGGGTGCCCTGTCCCAGTCGGCCCACAACTCAGGCCCGGGAAGAGGGAAGCGAGGGGCAGCCCTGCAAGCCCCACTCCGAGTGTCGTGGCCATGCCCGTACCCACCCCACCGGCCCGTTCCAGTCTCAC
>NW_009610792.1:4125-4345 GCF_000690535.1 Cariama cristata
CCACGCACAGCAAATATTTCCCAAATGACTTCAATTTCACAAACTACTAGAATATTACCTGGTATGAAAACATAAGCGGAGCAACTCTAATGGGATGCAAGACGTGTTTGTGTGAAAACTCGTTTCTGAAAGAGACAAATTTGAAAACTGTGTACTTCTCCAAAAGAAGGTATTTTCTTCCCATTTCTCCATTACATATTTTAAAGACAATTCATGTAAG
>NW_009610792.1:4489-4706 GCF_000690535.1 Cariama cristata
CTGTATTTATTAAACATCCGTATCTTCTTCCAGTTCTCCTCAGGCCTTTTCTACAGCACAAGGTGTCCCACCGCCGCAACGCAAGCGTAACTCTTTGGCCAGGCTTTTACGGGGTCTGGTGTCCTCCTCCCAAAACGCCCAGGCGAAGGGCAGCACCCCGCCCTGCTGTGGACGCCCTGGCACCGACGCGCTCCTCTCGCAGCCCCACAGCTTCCCA
>NW_009610793.1:0-412 GCF_000690535.1 Cariama cristata
ACGACGAAGCCTTTCCCGCACTCACCGCACTTGTAGGGCTGCTCGCCGGTGTGGGTGCGCAGGTGGGTGATGAGTGACGAACTCTGCTTGAAACTTTTCCGGCAATGGGGGCACTGGTAGGGGGTCTCCCCGGTGTGGATCCGCTGGTGACGGATCAGCGCCGAGCTTTCGAAGAAACTTTTACCGCAGCCGGCGCATTGGTAGGGTTTTTCACCGGTGTGGGTTCGTTGGTGTTTGAGGAAAGCTGAGCTGTAGCTAAAACTTTTACCGCAGTCGGCGCAGCGGTAGGGTCGCTCGCCGAGGTGGGTTCGCCGGTGAGTGTTGAGGTTGGAGCTGCGGTTAAAGCTCTTCCCGCACTGCGGGCATTTGTACGGCCGCTCGCCGGTGTGGATGCGGTGGTGAACGAAGAGAG
>NW_009610793.1:443-688 GCF_000690535.1 Cariama cristata
AGCGTCGTGCCGGCCGCCGGCTTGCAGCCGTTGGTGTTTCGCCAGATCCGAGCTCTGCCCGAAACTTTTACCGCAGTCGGGGCATTTGTAGGGTCTGTCCCCGCTGTGGATGCGCTGGTGGGCGTTGCGGTTCGAGCTACGGGTGAAACTTTTGCCGCAATCCAGGCACTTGTAGGGTTTCTCCCCCGTGTGAAGCCGTTGGTGAATCACCAGCTCCGACCGTCGGGAAAACGTCTTCTCGCATT
>NW_009610794.1:0-3501 GCF_000690535.1 Cariama cristata
CCCGAGGAAGAACTGTTTCAGCGCCGTGCCCCAGCCGGGGGTAGCCTCGACGGCAGGAGAAGGGCTCTGGCCTGGCCACGGAGGCACAGCCAGCCCCGGCGGGGAGCGCTTGCGGTGCCGGTCCAGACATCCGCGGGGCTCGGTCCGCACTCAAATGTCCGCTTCAGCTTCTGGCCGTCTGCCTGGTCCGCTACTTCCAAACTTCTTCAGTTTGTGGATTTAAAGGTTTTTCAGTGGCATTTGGTCCCCTGTATGAATTTACTACGAACAAACTTCATTTTTCTGGTCACATCATTGCAGATTTTTTAGAAACAGACTTTTTCGGAAGTGACTTCAGGGACACAGGTTGCCATGCCACCGTCACAACTAAGAAATACGACCACAGAGTGCATAACACTGCTGATATCCTTGGAGTCAGTGCCTCTCTCCAGGATGGGAAACTCCTGGCTTTTCAAGGACAGGGCAGCTTGTGTTCATTTTTTTAAGAAGTTGCTTATAACTTTGACTTAGATTTAAAGTGGACGCAGTGATTCTTCACTGGGTTTTACAAATCTGTAATTTCTGAGGAGTCTCACACGCCTCTGGCTAGGCACAGCGCTCGCGGTGGAGCCTGACTGCAAGGTGTGGTGAGCAGTACCAGGCCTGGGTGAGAGTTTAACATTTTCACAGAAATTTTTCACATCTGTGCTGGAGCTCTTCGGCAGGGCAGGCTGACAACAGCTTGCAGTGTCACTGCTGGAATCTGACAAACTAGACACCATGCTTGCGCTTTTCAAGATTTTAAGCAAAAATGTTGTGGCAATGTGTATTTAGTGTATTTAATATAATACGTACTATAAATGGCATACAATATATAAATATATGCCCTATGTACATTTACATAACAATATAAAAAAAATCTGTATAAGCTCATAGCATCCCTGTTGCTAGTGCTTTACATTATCACTGGTCTTAAAAGAATCTTACCATAAATGAAAATTGTCATGAATAAACTATAAACAATCTATTTCTAACAGGCTCTGTCTTCTCTAGACAGGTTTTTGTTTGAGAGTGACCTTCATGCAGCCTTGCAATATTATTTAATTCCCAGCCTCACATTCTACTGCCACCTTCACCCAGCTCCATTTATCCTTTATCCACAGTGATGTTTTAACAACTTCACATGTTTAATAGCAGGTTTGCGAACAAAGCTTTGTAACACTTGGAGAGATGCACCCAGCCATGGCACTTGTTTAAGGAAGGAAAGTCACACGTTCCTTCCACATGTGACTTGACTGTGTGACTCTGACAGATAGCCTTAAACCTGAAGGCTTTAAAACATTACTCTGCAAAAATAAAATGAATTGTGATACACTTCATGTGTTATCCCTGCAGTGTCATAACAATACCGATTTTTTACTGAATCATTCTTCAGACAGATGGGTTCCCCTGCCAGGTTCCTTGTGCAGCTGCATAACCACTTGCAACAAGGCAGCAGAGATGGGGAGGGGGTGGACAGGGTGGCGAGGAACCTGGACTGCCAAAGGGATCTAAACACCAAATACCGAATCACAGCCTGAAGGAGAGCTCCGGCTACGTCTTTGCTTGTGCTCAGTGATGCTGCTGCTTAAACCACCAGTAGTCCCCATTTCTTAAGCCACTTATCCCTGCCCTTCTGCCATCTCCTCCATTACTCAGGCACAGTGTATTTGTGTGGCTACATGATGAACTGAATCAGAAAACTGGCTGTTTGGAAAAGAATGAGTCAAAAAAAAAAGAGATTATTTTCCAGCTGGATCAGGACTAGTTTCCTGATCTGATAAATGCTGTGGCCCACTACACACTCATACTTGACCAAGGGAGGGGGTGATGCAGGGGCAGTAATAAGAAATCAGCAGTTGCTTAAATTGGCACTTCTGCCCAAAAACTGCCTGCTGAGTGGTAGCCATGGTGACAGGGAGGGGTACAGCGATTCTGTTCCCGGCGAGATGCATTGCTCCTCTGTCAGATGGCTCTTGTCCTCGCTGCTGGAACGGCTCAGCTGCTTGTGAGGCACCTGCCGAACTACTTGCACGTTGCAGCTCAGCATATTCAGGATAAATAAAATCTGTGCCAGTTTACTTATGGTGCCAGTAGCCTGAGGGGAAACACAGGAAGCCAGAAATCATAATTAAGCAGAACATGTGGGGGTTAACATGTTTGTTATGAAAGCTGCTCTGCCTTCTTGGTATTTGTGCTCCGAACATTAAAAGAGCAAATAAAGTTATTTTCTTTCTAATGATTTTCATTGTGTGGGTAATGTGCCACTTGTGTATGTGTTTGACAATAGCAAGCTTAAAAATGACTAGTATAGAGCCCTGATGGAAGAAGCGAGATTTCACTTTTGTCCTGCCCCATGCACAAATTTTTCAACCACTTGTAAATTACAAAGTTCTCCACTTAAATTGTTTATCATGATGGTGAACCATAGGGTCTTTGTTTTAAAAATCTTACAGTTGAAGACATATCTAGAGAGTGAGCTGAGACTGGAAACAGAATGGAAACTGAAGGGAAAGGAGAGCAAAGAAAAATCCATTTTGGCTGAACATTTCTGTGAAACCCTTGGGGTGTTCTACTTTAGTTCCAGCTTTTGCATTTATCCATTAGCATTTAGTTTTGGACTTCGAGTATGTTTTGAATACATATGCTGAAATCACTGGCAAAACTCAAGTTAAAAAGTTTAAAAATAAAAATTATTTTCTTAATATTATTGCAAAGCTGAAAGGTTTGAATGTGTAGAATTACATATGTTTGCTTAGGTTTATTTGTCTTGCTTTTTAAGCTTTTATTTTATATATATTGCATAGTTACCTTGAAAGAGATCAGGTTTTGCCTGGTAACAAAAACTTCAGCCAGTGGTACCTGCCTCTCCAAATCTGCTGTAGGCAGAGCTACAGGAATGTTCTCAAAAATGACTGACCACTGAAAAAACCCAAATCAAAATGACTTACAATTAGGATAAAATTATCTTTCTTTCTCTATGTGATCAGAGCCAGTCTTAGTAAATCTTCAAAGACTGACAAGAGAGAATTTATTTCTTGCTGTGACACTTCCTAGAATAAAGTCAAGCTGAGAAGCCTTCATGGATATGAACTGGAAACATGATTACAGAGAAAGTAAAAATAAATAAAATGTAAAACATAAAATTGAAACCCCAGAAGGTAAAATCATTCGCTCTTCTACACAAACTGTACAGGGCACTCATGTTCTGGTATGTCTCAATCAAATTTCAAGAATCTGTCTTTATTTGGATCATGCCAGAGTGTTTACCCTTGTGGTGGGATGACCCTGGCTGGACGTCCGGTGCCCATCAAGCTGCTCTATCCCCTCGTCAGCTGGACAGGGGAGAGAAAATATAATGAAATGCTCCTGGGTCAAGATAAGGACGGGGAGATCACTCAGCAATTACCGTCACGGGCAAAATGGATTCAACTTGGGGAAAATTAATTTAATATATTACCAATCAAATCAGAGCAGCATAAT
>NW_009610795.1:0-223 GCF_000690535.1 Cariama cristata
GCTGTGGATAACGCCGCAAACCCCTCCTGAGCTCGCCCTGCTTCTCCGACAACCGTAGGGATCTGCTTTTCCCCAAAAGTGGCCACAGGGATTTCCAAAAGACAATTACTCGTCACTTATAAGGGCTAGTATATTCAGAAGATCTAGTTTGCTATAGTTGGAACACAGAAAATACATTTTTCGTAATTATTTTGGTAAAATGTTTATGACCATAGTATCTTTT
>NW_009610795.1:246-8506 GCF_000690535.1 Cariama cristata
TTTAGCTGGAGGGGAAATACATTCCATTAAAGCCATTCCAAAGGTGCTAGAAAGAAGGCAAGAGGTTGTCTTATATCCAAATACTATATAAGCCTGACAATCATGATTTATTTTATTTCAAACAAGAAGATACATTTCCACTTTTAACTAGTCACACTAAAAGTTTTACAGTCACCTCTCTTCCTACTAAAATAAAATAAAAAGTTAATTAGGATAAACTAAAATAAGTTATTGGAAGCTACCAGTTTAAGGTCACTTAAAATAGTCCATGGTTATTTATAATGTCGAAATAAAATTTTCCACTGAACGCCCTAACAAAGTTTCAGGTATCTGGCACAGCTGATTTTCAGTCTCCGTGCAAAAATATCTTTCTGCTGAACATTTACACATTTAGCAGGAACTTACTACAGCCTGGAACAGATCACAGCTCAGAGCACTAGAATTTTATTTAAATGGTTACGGACAAATTAATAAAAGTACCAGTAATGTTTATGGACCTGCATAAAAGCTTGACGGGATTTTTCAGAAAAAAAGTAATTTATGTTATGATATATATAATCTGGGATGTTGGCTTGGATTTGGCTGAAATGGAGAGCAACCCTGCTGCTCGGCTTTCCTCAGGTTTTATTTCAGAACTTCTCGGAATTTTAGCACTGGTTGCAAAATGGGTCATATTTTAAGATGTTAGAGAATTGTAGGAGGTTAGTGAAAAAATGTGCTTGCACTGCAAATTAGGTCTTAACAAACACCTTCAGATCTACTTTATAAAACAGGATTTTCATTGGCTACATTTCCTGCAATTTCAATTGTCTTTCAGCTTTTTTACTTTTAACTATGTTATGAATACGCTATAATTAGATTGCTTTTGGACAAAAAGGTAATGTTTTAAAGAGCACTGAGTTTGTTTACCGTTACATTTATAAAACACGGGCCCAGCACACTCTTGTTGTAAGCATTGTACGCTCAAGATGAAAAATAGTTGTCAGATTTGAAAGATTCTAACCTGGATGATGTTCCCTAAATAAATAGTTTCAATGCCAGTTTGTTGGGCTGGAATGTGCTGTAAATACGATGAATACAGAATTTATTTTGAGCTTCTTTATATATGTAAATAGCCTTTGTGAAACGAGAATAAATGAATGAGTTCACTGGGTTTGTTATCGTATTGGATATTTTTAGTCAGAGCAAGTACAGCAAAGTCAGCAACTATTACTATAGTTAAGGACTTGCCAATATTCTCTTTCCAACATCTACCTGCCCAAAGTTTTTATTCACTCGTGAAAATGTGCATTGAGCCAAAATGTGTGAACTTAAGTAAGCTTAATGTTAGAGAAGGTTTTGCCCAAATTTCTGTTCATTTCAGTAGGGGCAAGATAAGCTCCAGTGTCTCTTGGCAGCGCTTTACTTTCGCTTTGGTTGTGAATTGACTGGTCGCCCAGCTATTCTGTGCTTTTTCTTAAGTATGACAAATAGTAACTCTAGATTTGCACGTTATTTGGTCTGTTAAGTAGGTATGTGGTAAGGACTTCTGTAACTACAGCATTCATAGTCAGACTATGGACTACTATGGTTTGTTTAACTACTGTGTCCCTGCCCCATTGATTTATGGCCCAGATAAAAGAAGATTCTTTGTGCCCCAAAATTAGCCGAAAGCATTTAATATTTCAGCACCATGCATTGGCTTTTAGCGTTTATCGTCCCCAATACAAACATAAGCATAAAGGCTTGAAAGACAAGCTAGAAAATTATTACAGAAAAAAATAAATCTTGAGAATATTACTTTTTCCCACAGTATTTTCAGTAGGAAGTAAGGACCGAGAGCTGAGTCTCTTGCGTTCAGTCTCAGGATTTGATGCTGACTTGCTCTGGGACCTCGGACAAGCCTTTTAGCAAGTTTTCCTTCAGTACAAAATGGGGTACTAACTATTACCATATACATTTTCAGATATAAAAATATGTGTTGAATTCTCAGAAGTCCAAAGATTAGCAGGGTTCTGTGTCTGTATGGCATACCAGTAATACCAGGAGAAAAATTCTAAAAGCTGGTGAGAAAACTGCCGTGTCCCTCCTAAAAAATTGTCAGCTTTTCCATGGCATGCAGTAAAACGCACGTTATACAAACAACAAAGTAAATAGTTACAGCTTCTGATTTTTTTTTTTTTCTAAATGATGTATTTTCTGCTCCTGTAATAAGCATGGACTGCAAGCCTGGGTCTCAGTCCTACCGTAGGGTTCTCCCATTTCCCTCCCTGTCTGCAGCCTCTTATGCCTCATTGCAATTGCATGTATTTCAGTGAAGTTTAAAGCAGCAAATGACTATGTCATCATTGCGAAGGGAAGAAACGTGGGCCTACTTGTCATCTTATAACAGTATTTGAAAAAGAAAGTATGGCCTGTGCTTTCTGGCAGTAAAAAGCCGAATGTGTAGTACGATTAGAAAAATGTATGGCCCGTCTTTTTCAAGTAAATTATAGTCTTTTTTTTTTTTTTTTTTCTTGCAACATGGAAACTAAAATTAACTGTAGAAAGTTGTTAGGGTCTTTGTAGTTAGGGACAAACTGTTCTTTTCGTGGCAAGACTGACTTTCTCCCTTTCCATTAATCTTCCTCCCAACTTCTGTGAAACTAATTTCAGAATGAGGAAAAAGTCGTGTTTTTTTCCTTGAATGAATTCAGATAACATCAGCACGTTGTTTTAGAGATCGAAAAGCTACAAAATGAGAGCCTAAATTTTCTCTTCCCCCCCCGCCCCTTCTTTCAGCATATATAAAACCAGCATGAGCTAGAAACTTCACGGTTATTTTTTCTGTTGACCTCAATGAAAACTGGTTCCCTTGACTAACTGTGGGGAAAGTGGGTGGTATAACTGTTTGTAATTAAAAGGGTTTATACATTTGGAACCTTGCAGAGTCCCTAAATTTTGCATGCTGTTTTTTAAGAGACTAATGAAGTGCACTCTGGCCAGATACAAGCTCCATAAAGCTCACACAGAAGATACTACAAGATGTAAGTCAGTCTCGAGTGGGAGAGGTTGTTTTTAATGCTCCCAGCCACAAGCACACCACCACATCCTTGCATTTACTCTCTCAGTGTTGCAATGGTGAGGATTCTCATTGTAAATCTATTCTCAACAGCATGAATGGCAGACAAAAAATTCAGGCAGATTCTTTGTTAATAACACAAGCTTTGAAGCCGAAGCAATAGAAAAACAGCAAATAGTGATAGACTAAAGATCTAAAAAGGATGAAAACACACAACATTGAAAGAGGGGGTGCAGTCTACAGGAGTGAAATAGAAGAAGCAAGCATATGGTAATGGCAAATGTAGAGTAAATATAATGCACACAGCAAACCAACTCTTTGAGAAACTAGGAAAATTAGTCTATTTTTGCTGTTTCTTTCATGGAAATTCACTCAAATGATGAATTAAGCATAGTCAGGCCAGACCAGAGAATCAAGAACATAATCCTATCTATGATATGACATAATGTGATCCTGAAAATGTGGAGCATCCTGGTCGTCTTTTAGCATAATATATGTGTGCCCCACATTAGGTGTGGCCTTAAGACCTTGGGTGTGCGGGGCATAACATAGGATCAATCCCTCAGTCAACTGTTGTGGAATTGGCAGCCAAGTCACAGGAGACAACAACGTCAGTCCAAAAACAAGCCATAAGAGCAGATGACAAAACATTAGACATCACAGGAATGATTCTCTCTAGTAATAAAAGACAAAGATCTGGCAGAAAAAATATTATAGGTGAAGCTGCCAGCAGTATCTGCAGTTAGCTTGCCTACCACTTTCCAGTATAAGACCTTGTTTTCACTCTCATAACGTTGCCAATTTTTAACTGTTCAGGATGAGCTTTTCAATCCTGAGTCTGCCTCAAGCTGAATTTTTTGGAAACTTCCCGCAGAAATACTTCTGCTGCTTCTAAGATCAGCATTAAGAGAAAACACATTGTTTCACAACAGTTTAAAGTTTCTTAGAATCATCCCAATATCTATTTCAAAGCTGGGATGGGAACTTTTACTAAGTAGGAGAAGAATAAGGAGGAAAAATCAGGTAAGTCCCTTTTGTTGCCCTTGACCAAAAAGATCCACCCGAACTTGGCCGAGTTTGAAGTTGCTGAAAATTGTTGAGGTTTTTTTTGCGCGTGCTCAGTGCAGATGGAGTAGTTGGCAGCTAAATTTTGCAAAGCCTCCATAGCAGCACGGGGCTTGCTAGACTGGATTGGATCTGTAGTCAGTCTAGTCTGACCAATATTCTCCCTGACAGTAGGCTGCACTCTTTTAGAGGAAAGGATAAGAAACCCTGGAGTCAGCAGATAGATACGGGATCTATTCCTCCTTTAAGGTCTCATCCTAGTTAATAGTAGCTTATAAAATATGATCAGAATGACTGTCAGCAGTTCAGTTCTAAATTGTGTCTTTTAGAAGTCTATAATTCAACCATAAAAATTCCTTACAGTCCGAAATCTGGCTTATACTCTCAGTTCAGAAGTCAAAATTCTCTACAGATTTTTTTAAATAGTCTGTTTTGAAGTGATAGAAAAGAAAAAACAGTCATGTACAAATTCTGGACATTTCTTTCATAATGCACTTCACAATTCAGCTATGATAAGTTTTAAACTATTTGTTTCAAATGCTGGTCAAGCCCTAGAGGGAACATGAATAATTAAAAATCTTCACCATTAACACTAGACATTCAAAGGTGAGTAAGATTCTCTGACCTCAGGGTATTAGGAGTATTATGATATTAGGAGCTTATGTGATGTAATACCAAAACCTGTTATTCTAGTTTATCTTATAAATATTTAGATAATATATTACATGCATATATTTTGAAAAGCAAGGGAGAAATCCTTCTGTCCTTTCATAGCAAAACTCACTGTGAAGACAGTCACTCAAATGTTTTCCTAATTTAAGCATAAGAAGAAATACATAACCTGGAAGTATCCAGGAGGAACAAGTAAGAGGTCCTCAGAGGGGGCAAAGCAGATGCAAAACCTTTCTTGGAAGACCACAGCAGCTCTCATTACTACCAAGCTTCCCTTTGTAGTGGAGAAGATAGAGCAGCTCTTCCCATCCTTGGAATGCTTTCAAACATACTGTGCTTGGCACCCTGAGGTTAGTGTGATTTTTGAGCAGATAAAAGCCCGTTACATGAAAAGGCAGATCCCACCCTCTTTCTTCCCCCTCCCCTTGGTAAGAAAGAAAGAAAAGCCTTATTCTAGCTGCAGTTCCACTGATTTCAATGGGAGCCTTCATGGAATAAGGTGCTGCTTCACATAAGAGAAGCAAAGGCAAGCCTTTAGGTAACTTGCTACTTGGGGTTACTCTCCTTATCCTTTCATATTTCCATGTCTAAATGCCGATCTTGCTGATGAATCTGTAAAGTCTTTCAGCTGTTCATTTCCACTCCATTTTAAAGAGCCAGAATAATTCATACTTTTAGGCACGAGAAAACCGTCTTCCACTGCTTTTGACAATTGAAGAACATGGACTGAGGGAATGTGAGGAAAGCTCTATTTACTAAACACCACATGTAGATTACCACTGATAGTTTTTCTAAGGAAATTTATGACCTGTGTGGTGTAAATAAACTCCCTTTTTGGTAAAGAATCTGCAAGCCAATCATTCATGCTTGCTTAGAGACGTTACTGTTCGTGTTGCTTTTATGTGGAAGGCTACAGTAAAGGGTGATGTTATGTCTGAAATAGACAGTTGGCAGCTCTGAAAAAAGAAAAAAAGCCATTTCTGACATTACTTATCATGAGATTCCTGCTAGATTATGGCACATTCACTCTGATTCAGGAAAGAAAGAAAAGATAATGATAGGACAATTATAATTCTTGTAACTAATATGTTATCTTCATGCACGCACTTGCATGCCTAGCTACATTTACTGGCAAGTTATGGCATTTTACACATCTGAAATAAACAGAGAGCTCTCAGTATGTTCAAAACGTTTAGTAAGTCTGAAAGCTGTTTGCTCTGTATCTCAAAGTAAATGAGAATGGGACAGACGCTTTTCTTCCTCTGGCTGCCCACCCTGTACTCCTACCATTATGCTCCTTCCCTGCTCTCCTTCCTCTCCCCATTTTATGCTCTGGGTCCAACAGAGACATAACTGTTTAAAGCAATCATGAAAATTAAGTGAGAAGAAGGAACTTTATTAAGTATCTGTATATCACGTTTTCAGAAATATTAGTGTTTTTCATGTACAAGTAACTCAGTGGCTTTCAGTGGTACCCCTCCTGATTCACACTGCTGTGAGAGGAGAACTGGGCTGTTAATAAGTCTACCTAATTTAATAGATGCACGCAATATGTGTGCTTATTTTCTTTAGGCTATCGTATGTGAAATTATCAATACAACCCTTAGTAAATACGATTGTACCAATGAAAGTATTCTGAATTTAAAACAAGTAAGTGTCTTTCTGAGCGATGATCCCATGTCCTTAACTGACCCTGCGGCACTTCAGCAGCTAGGCTAGGTAATGTCACTGGGGCTTTGCCTTCTCTAGAAGAATGATCTGTTTTTGATGAGGGGTGTCAAAAATAGTTTTCCACCCTTAGATGCACTCAAGTACTAGTAGAAATGGTTACCTCACTGATGTGGACAAGGTCAGGTAAGTTCATTGCTTACCGTGGCAAATCATGCCTGTTGACGGCTCATGGGACAACTTGCCTGCATAGGTTTGGCCTCGGAGTGTATAGAAGAATTTGTTACAATAGGTGTTGAACTCAACTGACTTTGTCCACGCTGGAAGAGCAGTTATTTTCAACACCCGTCCAAGATGTGCGGAGAGTGGGCAGGCATTTTGACAACAGCTGTCAAAAACATGTCATTTGTCCGGGGGAGGTGCATACCTACTGAAATATCGATGCTATAAAAGGTCCAATTCAGTAAACCTGGGACAGTGCAAAGTCTGCAACATCAGCATGGACTGTGACTTTCTGTGCTGACAGACACTTGCAGGATGTCAGATGATGAACAAGATTTTTAATATATAGCCACTTATCATCTACATAAATATGGGATTCAAGGTCACAAGTCAATTGTCAAAACCGGATGGTTTCTAAGATTATGCAGTCTAATTTAAAGAAAAGTTGACTTTGATAGAACAGTTAGTGGAAGAAAATATCCATGTTATAAGCAAGTGATCAATACTCTTATCACATGAATCTGATGACATAACACATAATGCTGAGTCTTGCAGCCCCTTCATACACTATGTGCTTCTCTGTGCTCTTATGCGAAAAAGCGTAAGAAACTATTTTGCCAAACCGGACTGGACTGGGTATCTGTATTTCTTAGATGTTAGTTAATAATTGACCAGCTCCATGGAAGCATCATGAAAGAAGTGGTTTGTAACAGAAGTTTTCTTTTTCTATGGTATTTATTTTTGCAATTGCACAAAGAATAAGTTAGCATATGAGGAAGGAAACTGAAGCAAAAGTTATTTTCAAACTGATAAAAGAAGATGCTATTTTGTACGGACCAACTTCTAGTTGACCTTTGCAATGAATGCCATAAAATACTGTTTTCACCACAAATTGAACAACATTTTTAGAAGGACTAATGTTTAATCTATCTGTCTGTCTGTCTATCTATTTGTGCAGGATTTTAAAAAGGAAGATAGCAGCTCACTCTCACTTACAATTGCATCTGTAAAACTTTAAAACTGTGCAAGATCTTTCTCTACCGTGCTGGATGCCATTAGCATTAGCATATTACCACAGAAAAAGAATCTAAAGTAGACAGTGAACTTCATAAGGAATCTTCCAAAAGCCTTCCATCCCTCAAAAACTTTAATCCCCAACAAGAACCTGACTTTCACAAAACCCACTAAAATATATGAACTGTTCAGTACACTCACAGAGTTGATAACAGTCAGAGTATTTTTTTGATAATGATAAAATCCAGAGCTATATTAGATGGGAGAAAGTAATTTTTGAGGAATTTTGAAAGCCCGGAGAAATTTCAGAGTGGTCAATCACTGCACTTATGTGTGTGGAATATTTTTTTTTTTTTTTGGCATTGTCCCTTTTTTTTTTGGCATTGGTACAGGTTTCTATCAGACTGCACGTCCTATGGCATTCACACAATGTTGCACAAATACCATGCAGTCATTCTTCGTCTTCCCTGGCCCTGGATGCTAGGTGAATGTGAGCCTTATATATAAAATAGACACTCAAGAATTTAGATACTTTAGAAATACTTTGTAATAGATGAATAAAAAAGATAGCAAGAATAG
>NW_009610795.1:8537-15888 GCF_000690535.1 Cariama cristata
AGAATCACTCCAGAGTCAAGAGTTCTGTATTGGCACTCTGTAGCAATTCCCAGTAAAAATGCTTTAGCTGATCCCAGTTGTAATATTGGTTCATTGGAAAGGATGACTGGATGTGTCCTTTGGCTGATCTGAACACAATGCCTATAGTTTAAGATCAACATCTTAACTTTTTCATAATTAAAAAAATGTACCTAATTCATTAGTCTAAGAGTATTTTAAAATGCTTCTGTATTTTCCATCATGATGCTAAGTTGAAACTGGCAGAATGGAAATTGGAGAGAACTAGTAAAGAAATAAAAAAGTATCCTACGCCGTTTTCCAGCTACAGAAATGACCAAAGCTGCCAGAGAAGCACCTTATACAAAAGGAAGATTGTCTAGAGAAGAGGTAAGAATATTCTCAGGAGCTCTGCTGAAGGCAGTGTTTCTTATCCAAAAGAAAGACAGAAATATGTAATTGTGCCCTTCCTTTAAAACCAGATCTTACTGCTTTCTGGTGTGTTACAGATCACACGTTATTTTACATTGGAAGCTTACTGCTAAAATCTGAAACGTAAGGGCCAAGTTCTGCTCTTAGATACACACGCACAATTCCAATGAACTCAAAGAGAGCTGTGTTCATATGTTTAGCAATGGAATTTGGCCCTAAATATTTAAACATTTATTCAGAGGAAAAAAAAAAAGCTTCTCTGATACATTTGTATCTCATATCTAATGTACACAGATTACCACCACAGGCCATCTACATTAAGGGATAAAAAGTTTTAGGGAACCATAAACTCAGCATTCTACCTGCTCTGCATGGTCAAATAACATGAATTTGTTTCAGAACATTGAGCAAATTAAATCCTTAGCAACCTGTGGCTGATGTTATTTATTCTGCAGTCCAGGAGTAACGTGATGCAAATTCCTGGCACTATTCCTATATTTCACAAAATTACTGTTTTGAATGAACTGATTCTGGAAACTTTCATTATATTAATATGCAATCCAGAAAGAACTAATGTCCTCTGCTTATATATATTCTCTGCAGAGGAAAGCTCAGTGTTCTGGCTAATTCTCAGTTTTCTTTCAAAGGTTCATGACAGGAATTCATAATAACTTAAACATGTCATTTGGAAATGGTTAACCTGAGGATCCCACCTGTTCTCCATGGCAAAATGACCCCAGATGTATTTTTGTTAAGGATACAAAGGATTCAGAAACCTGCAAATTTTCTTCAGGCAACATAATACTCCAATTTGTATATCTAATATAAGTAAACAATAACTATATATACATGTTCTTTTCCATGGATAAATGACAGCTAGAGGAGAGCTGAGTTCCAGGTTCAGACACCTAAATTTGGTTGTCTACAATGTAAATGTTTACATTTAAGCTGGCTGTTTAAGTTCCCATTATACTCAATAGTGATCTAAGGCTTAATTCACTTGCCTAAAATCAAGTCTCTAGTGCCATTACAGGTGCCTTGGGCTACCTAAGAAATTGCCATGGGGCTGGCACATATCAGTGAGGACTGATGTGTGGCACTTTACTCTTTGGAAAGGCAGACGGAGGTCAGGCAACATAGCCCAGTGTACTTGACATAGGTGACTAAACGCAGCCCTAGTAAATGCAATCAGTGGCTTCTAGAGAGCAAGTCTAATGACCAAACATAGGTGTCTGCTTTTGGATGAACTGAATTGGTCTCTTGCCTGCACTGACCGTGTTGACTCGGTTTCCATTGACCATAATCGGAACCTAAACACAGCCCACATGTAGACACCTAATTTTAGGTGAGCGCTCCTGAAATTGATACCTACTCCTGATATTGTAGTTGCCAGAACATATACTGTTATTAATCACTATGCTTTTGGCTCAACCACAGTTAAGCTATGTTGGTTGTGCATTTTGTGCAGTGTGGTGGTTTCAGTTAAATAGTTGCAGGCAGGAGAGCAAGAGTAATGGGCAGGTGCAATTACATGCGTGATGAATCTCTCTTGATGTTGTTTTGCTTCAGTGAGTTCCTTGAGATCCATACAGACAAGGTTTAGCTAAAGCTGCGACCTGCTCCCTAAGTAGAGGAGTCTCTGGCTACTAGTGAGGTTACTCTTAAATACAATAAATATAAAGTAATTAAGCTCTTGCTGAAGTGGATGGCCACAATTCTCAGAGAAAGAGACAGAGAGAGTTTCCAAAGCATGTGGAGAAAACACAACGGGAGACTACTCTAAGGGCTATTCTTTCCTTGCTTGGGAAAATTGGAGCTTTGCCTCTTCTTCGCTGCTCTCATTTTCAGGCGACCAGAACACCTAGCATACTGCCAGGGTGCTATTTTCAGAGCTGCCTGTTTTTTGGGCACAGTCAGCTTTGTAAGAAAGACTCTGCACCAAGACTTAATTTCTGGTGTTAGAGTCTTTTGGCTGGAGCTCTCTCATCTCACAGAGGTCACCCTTGAATATCTCTGGCTATAGAGGTGTGATGTAGGATGTTGCCAAAATGCTGTGACCATTGTAGGAAGTAGGTAGGAACAAAAGCGCGTGCAGACTTATAAGTTGGTTAATAATCATGGCCAGTTGGGCCTTCTATCCAGGCCTTGCATCAGTGCTAACAAGGTAAGTTAAGAATGATCCAAGACCAAGAAATTCTTTGCTGATACAGATCATGATTTTGGTTTGCCCTGGTGGTTATCTTGGTTGAGATCAAACCTCAAGCGTTATTTCAGATAATATATATAATTATTATCATAAGTTTCCTTGATTGTGTGTGGAAACTCCCAACCTCATTTGTGGAAGCCATGGTTTTGAATGGCGTACAACAAATTGGCATTATTTAAGCTATAGTCTCAGTTAGGGCAGTTGACTGGAGATGCTGAAGGAGTCAGTGGCTGGGAAAAGGACCCCTCTAAGTAGTTTTTCTTGAAGTGAATTGACTCAGATCAGTCAGCAACAAAATTCTGCTTTTATCGTATTTTCTGTTTCACTCATATGCTGCTTACTTAAGGGTGTGCCTACGGTTTTGGCTTCCAAGAGGAGTGTTGGTTAATACGTGTGCAAAATGACTATTATAGATTTAAGGTCTTGGTCATGACTGGATGACACAACACAAACTACTATCTTCAAGATCATGGTGTTACCTAATTCTGTTTCTCTAGGTCTTTAATTTCCAGGCATTGGAATTGCCTTAAATCCATTTTGGCACAGAATACATCATTATTTTCATATTGTGCTAGTCTACTCTCCTGCTTTCACCCATATGAGCCAGGAGTGAATGAGAGTTGGCAACTTCATACTCGACTATTACATTGCAGAGTACACTTTAATCAGCGCCCTAATAAATAGCACGCACAGTTAATTGGGACATTTGCCAGCAAACCAATTCACTTCCCTACATTTCAGTGGCTGTAAATGATGGATAAATAGCATGCTTGCTGTTGTCTGTGAGCATATTTGTTGTAATTAGCAGGTATGATTTGGTGTTTGCTGGCATGTGTTTCCTCAGTAGCACTCTGCTCATTTTTGAGTAGGCTCCCTGTTCCAGTGCAGTCGCTAAAAATAAATAAAGGACAGATTTCCCTTTCAGTATTTGCTTGAATTAATGTAGTGCTGTTGTATTAAAAAAATAATGAATGTAATCTACGTATTTCTATGTATTACAGTCCTATATGGTTTTGACAATAAAGGTGATAATTTAATTAGCACGTTTCTGTTTTAATTAGTATAGCAAACAGGACTTTGCCATACCATGGACTAATTTATAATAAAGGGAGGGATTTCTGCTGCAGCTTCCTAACACTGCCTTTTGTACCAGAGGTTGCGTGGTGGTTTGCATTAAAGTGATGTTTCCTTGAGGGAGATTCACAGAAGTACAATCTATTTTCTGAAACTGGTATATGCTCCGATTTACTGTATGTATGTGACACATTCTCTTATTTGGACACCATTTGCCAAAGAATTAAATTAAATTGAACACAGCAAACTTTTCTAATCCCTGCATTCCTCACAGATTGCTTTAACGGTGACTGAAAAAATTATTGGAAGTAAATGAATATGAAAAGGGAAATGGTACTGGGGAAAGCTCAACAAGGGATCTTAAAAACCAGGATGGCTATGGATCAGTAAAGGGTAGAAACATTTGTGTAATTAAAGGAGAGCATCATTTGTGGGTTATCTGAAAAGAACCGTCCCTGTTGGCGTTTACTTTGACTTGTTGGCAGGAGGAAAAGAAACCGCCCTGTACTGCTGCATACGGTTCCTTATTAGTTGTGGCTTCTGCAGAGGCTCCGTCTCTTCTTTGGAGCATGGAGGATTTCTTTCATTACATAATCTGGATACTTTATTTTTGTTAAAAAAATAGATTAATTTTTTTTTCTCTTGTGTGTGCAAATTCTCTTTGCACCAATGCTTCTATATTGAGGTTATTATGCCAAAGGAATGCAAGCATCTAAACTAACAATGGTTCATTTTCCTTTAATGACTTTGTCGACAGGATGGAGACATTTTTGTGGTGTGATGAATTCACTCGGTCTCCCGTTGTGTTTTCTCCACATGCTTTGGAAATTCTCTCTCTCTCTTTCTCCGAGAATTGTGGCCATCCAGTCCAGCAAGAGCTTCATTACTTTATATTCATTGTATTTAAATGACACCCCAGTGGTACTGACCTCCTGGGATGATTGATGTAAATTATATGCTATGTAGGGGAAAATAAAATCTTTTTCTGACTTTTTATGTTCTGCAGAGAAATAAAAAGTGAAAACAAATGACAGAGAAAATCAGGCCTATTCAAAGTGAAACTTTGTAAGCATTATGGTTTGAGCAGACTCCAGTTTGTAAAAGTGCTGAGACAGTTTATAATGACTGTACGATCTGAAAGGTGACCTGAAAAGGGAAAATAATTTTGTATGTGCCCTTTTTTGGTTCTGTATAATGCATAACAAAAACTTGATCAGTTGTTTTTTTTTCCCTCTCTGTGAAGTATAGTAAGAATTCAGAGCCGAGTAGGGAGCAGCCACTGCACTTTTACCAGCTACACAAAGGCACAGTACTAGAAGGGACATTGTGTTGCTCGGTCCTCTTTCCTCCTGTCTTCTAGCGATTTTTTTGGTATTGATTTAAGATTTCAGTGCCAGTAGGTATCTGTCCAGCTCAATTATTCTGCCAGGAGTTATCACCTATAGAAATGGCAACAGGGGGAATGTTCTTTCATCAGCCCAGCTCACCATCGGGCAGTAACTTCAATCACTTCTGAACTGATAATGTCTCACTGCAGGGAAAAGGATTTTGCACAGCAACAAAATGTGTCAGAAAATGTTCTGTCAGTGCTTTTTCAGCACTCACCTCACCAAGTCACATTGCCTCTATCTAAGTGCCTGGAAGTTACGTAGTTCACACCGGACCTGCTAAACTGTATTATCCCAGTAATTCCCTTATTAAAATTACCGTATGGAATTGGCATAGTCATTTCTCTATTTTCTATGTTTTCGTATTAGTCTGTCCTACTAATTCTGATATATGTAAAGATATGCATGGTACGTGTTACAGAAATGTCAGCAGTATGCTGCCTGGCCTTCCTCAGTTTAATGTAAGGTTGTGGCAAGTCACAGAATTTGGCTAAAA
This sequence comes from Cariama cristata, assembly GCF_000690535.1. Taxonomy (NCBI): domain Eukaryota; kingdom Metazoa; phylum Chordata; class Aves; order Cariamiformes; family Cariamidae; genus Cariama; species Cariama cristata. The sequence goes on from NW_009610795.1 coordinate 14,131, forward strand.
GCTTGAGTCGCCTCAAGGAAGGCGACTTGATAGAACCCTTTGATTCTCCTTTTGGTCAGGAAAATGCTTATCAATAATCCTGCTTTGTTTGGGGTTGCCCAGGTGTTTTAAAATGCGTAACAGGAAGGAATAGTTCAGGTCAATCTGCTCGCAGCAGTAACTAGACTTTGCTGTGCATGCAAGAATCAGCAGCGCGAGGCCTCTTATTCTCTAGGATATTATCTTAGCGGCTTGGTGTTCTGCCCTGTTGCTGTCAGTGCTTGGGCTGGTATTGGCTTTGCTTTCATAATTGTAAGCAACAGCAGAAGGGAGAGAGGCTGGCAGCAGTTGGCAGCGAGCAGCAGAATTGCCTCGTCTTTCTGGAGCTGATGTGGGAGGTGGGAATGGGAAAGAAGCAACGCGGAGGGGACTGATAGGGTGTTTATGTGAAGCAGCAAGAAAGACAGGGAGTGAACGATGGCCAAAAAACAAAAAAATAAGTCAGGGTAGCAGAAGGAAGCTAAGGGAAAAAGGCAGAAAATAAGATGACTTTCTAATAAACTGGAATTCAGATGGCCCCTCGAGTGTTAAGATCATTGCAGTGGTTGCCCGAGCTTCCTCCTTCCTCCTTTTCTTATCCCTCAAGAAAAGAGAAGTAAAATGCTAAGAGGTACATAAAATCATGCGGTCTCTAAGCTGTCAGTTCCTTAGAATGAATGCTAGCACAAAGAATACGGATCCTGTTCAGTGTGCAGGCAGGAATTTGGATTAAAGATGGACTGAGAAGGGCAAAGCAAAACACAGACTGTAACTTTGGAAGTTATACACCCTACAAACCCTCAGGAAAAGCAAGATTTTTGGTGGTGAAGAAAGCACTAACAGTTATTCCATTTACCTCTGTTGGTCGCGTTTATCAATTCCAGTTTATACCATGGTACAAATCAGCCTGCCTCCTAACAAAGCTGCATGTGTACTTGCAGATGAGTGGAATGACCAAACTGAACTCACAAAACCCTACAATTAGGAGGTGTCGAAGAAAGAAGGGGTTGAAAGAAGAAAGGAAGGGTTAAAAGAAGAAAGGAAAGGTACATTAAATGGTCCTGGTCACGTAGTCATGCCCTTCTCCATCAACCTGTTGCGCTGACGGGACACAGGAAGAGGAAAGCCACCATTCCCAGGAATCAGAGGGAAAACATAGGCCCTGCTAATCGATGGGAAGGTATTCAACCACCCCAACGCATTTAACCACCCCAGTGTACAACAGACTATTTCAGTTGGAAAGGACCTACAACGATCATCGAGTCCAACTGCCTGACCACCTCAGGGCTGACCAAAAGTTAAAGCGTGTTAAGGGCATTGTCCAAATGCCTGTTAAACACTGAAGGCCTTGGGGCATTGACCACCTCTCTAGGAAGCCTATTCCAGGGTCTGACTACCCTCTCCGTACAGAAATGCTTCCTAACGCCCGATGTAAACCTCGCCTGCCGCAGGTTTGAACCATTAACGGTATGGCTGAAGTAGTACAACTTGCTGTGTTGGGAGTAAGGATCCACTGGTATTTCCAAGGGCAAAAATGTACACGGATAACTAGCGAGGGGAAGACACTGTACTATTTTCAAACACCTCTGGAGTGCTGTAGCTGCAGCGATGAGGGTGCGCTGGTCCCTGCACTGAGGCCAGACACCTGTGTAAGCGCAAACCTCCCCCCCCGGGGGATCCAGTCTCCTCTCCCCAAACCCTTCCCGGCTTTTAACGCCTCTTATCGCCGCCCTCCAGCAA
>NW_009610796.1:0-742 GCF_000690535.1 Cariama cristata
GTGAGAGAAAAATAAGTTCATTCACGAGTATAGGTATTACACATCTTACATGGGAACTTAACTCATATCTACAATACAAAATTCCTCCCTTGTGAATACAGAAGTCTTTCAGAGCAACAATTTACAGCAGAGCACGACCCACCTGAGGTAACTTCTTGTGAGCACAATTTACTCCTCCAATTGCAATGATGTTGGGCATCAAAGGTCTTGGATAATCTAATGCAAAATCTAACCTCATGAGCCAAATGGAAGCCTGGCGTAAGAGATCCAGCACAGTTACGTCCCGCTGAAGGAACTCAGAAGCCAATTTTGCATGTGGTTGAAAGACAAAATCACATGGAAAATAATGTGGGATGCCAAAGATTAGGTTCTTCACCTGCTGGAGAAAGTTCATGCAGTCTCTAAGGCCTGTGAACATCCTTGGGACATAAGAAGGGGGATTGGGACATTGGGTGGCTTCAAAATCTAAACCACATGCCATTCCTTTTAAAAAAAACGCGGAAGGGACTGAAAGGTGCTCAGCCAGTATTGGCCCACAGAGTAGTACAGGGTCTGTAAGGACAGCATCAAGCTTGGTCTCTTCAAGCCGAAAAAGATGCTTTGTTGTACAGTAAGTGTGCACAGATAGAGAGAGTAGTGGCAGAGATGCTTTTCAGTCTCTGGTATACTTTAAAAAAATCTTTCTAGAAAAGATCCTCCTTCAAATTGTCCCGTGAAAATGCCTGAAAATGTCCAAACACCT
>NW_009610797.1:0-840 GCF_000690535.1 Cariama cristata
CCCCCCCCTCAAATTCTAGCAATTATTTAGCAGGGCATTTGCTTCTGAACCTCCCATCCGAGCAGCAGAAACAGGGGAAGGGGGGGCAGGGAGACCCCGGGAACACAGGGATGCTCCGCCTGTGGGGTTTGGAGCAAACATCGCCAGGAAAGCTGGTCAAAACTGCAGTTTGAAATTTAGAGGGTTCCCCCCCCCCCCCCCCTGTTTTTTTTTTTTTTGTGTTGAAAGCGGGGCTTAAAAGGAAAAGATTGTTTTGATTTCCTCTTCAACACAAGCATCAAACGGGATTTTTTTAGCAAGGGATGCATTTCACAACCAAGAAACCTTACACTGAATTTTAACTCTTATTAAGGGGTCCCTCCTTGTTTCTTGGGCTGCTTCAGGCCCTCTCCTAAAAAAAAAAAACCCAAACCCTGAGGTTTTTGCGTTGCAAACACAGTGCTCCTTTACTGGAGCTCCTCTCCTGTGATTCACAGCAAAAGACGGGTCAGGTTTAACAGCACCGACTCGAGCGGATTGTTTCAATTCTGCTTTCAACGGAAAATAAATGGATCTGGTGGAAATTAGGCTTGGAAAAACTTTTTTTTTTTATGAGCCAATAAACCAGAGTATCTGCTCCTCAGGCAGTAATGTCTGATTTTGTACTGGGACGGGGGGGAGCAAAAGAAAAAAAATAAAGCCCAACTTTGACCACATTTTGTCCATCCCATCGCTCCAACCCTCTCTTCTCCCGCCTTCACCTCCCTCAGGTTCAAAGCACGGCAAAGCCCCGAAACAGGGCGGGTTTTTTAAACACTAATTTAGAGATGAAAATTGCGGAGGGGGGTGGAGGAATTTTTC
>NW_009610798.1:0-6563 GCF_000690535.1 Cariama cristata
GGCTGGGGGAAGAGTGGTTAGAAAGTCATAAAGCAGAAAAAGACCTGGGGGTGCTCGTCTACAGCCAGCTGAACCTGAGCCAGCAGTGTGCCCAGGTGGCCAAGAAGGCCAACAGCATGTTGGCTTGTATCAGCAATAGTGTGGCCAGCAGAACAAGGGAAGTGATCGTTCCCCTGTACTTGGCACTGGTGAGGCCGCACCTCAAATACTGTGTCCAGTTCTGGGCCCCGCACTACAAGAAGGACATTGAGGTGCTGGAGCGAGTCCAGAGAAGGGCCACAAAGCTGGTGAAGGGCCTGGAGCACAAGTCTGATGGGGAGCAGCTGAGGGAGCTGGGGTTGTTTAGCCTGGAGAAAAGGAGGCTGAGGGGAGACCTTATCGCTCTCTACAACTGCCTGAAAGGAGGTTGTAGCAAGGTGGGGGTCGGCCTCTGTTCCCAGGCAACTAGTGACAGGACAAGAGGGCATAGTCTGAAACTGCACCAGGGGAAGTTCAGGCTAGAAATTAGGAGGCATTTTTTCACAGAAAGGGTCATTAGGCATTCGAATGGGCTGCCCAGGGAGGTGGTGGAGTCCCCATCCCTGGAGGTGTTTAAGAAGAGACTGGACGTGGCACTTAGTGCCATGGTCTAGCTGACATGGGAGTGTTAGGGCAAAGGTTGGACCCGATGATCCCAGAGGTCTCTTCCAACCAAACTGATTCTGTGATTCTGCAACTCTGTCTTTGAGAACATCAGCACCTATGAACATTGATTGACCTTTCAAAGCCTTAAGTTTTGAAAAAATAAAAAAATCACCCATTTTTTATATTATCAGATCCTAACAGGGTGTCTGATTTATGTATCACTCTGAAAAAAATGTTCTGCCCTCTAACAGTTAGGAATTTCACCAATATTGCTAGGTTACAATTGCCTCTCTCTTTTCACCACAAGAAGCAGCAGTGATTTAGATAGTCAAACTGAAAGTTTAGGTCATTTGTTTTTTTCAGACAGTGAGGAACAACCCCAAGCACAGTACCTGAGAAAGGACAAGCTGCCCATGGAACTTATGGACAAATTTTCGTAAAGATGCAAGGTATGAAGCCTCTCCTACTGTCCTTGCCAGAGACCGCAAAAGGAAATAACCCTGCAACAAATTAAGCCAGAAACAAATAGGATGCTATGAATCTGCTGATGTCTAGAAGAAAGAAGTATTTATATTAGTAAGGCAGTTTCAATAAAAATCAGCTGACAACACTCACCTTCAAATAGTGAACCTGCATGAAGATTTTTTCTGCTTTCAGACCATGTTTGACAACAGATGCTCCAGACTCACTCAGTTCTCCTGTGCTCTCCTTTTTGGGCCTAAAATGGTAACACGCTAATTAAGTCTTGGACAAGTAAGTAAAGAAGTAACTCATACATTACACGTTCTCATAGTTGAAAGCATCATGAATGGCATCGTAACTTTAGAGACCCGTAACTAGTTCAGTCTTTTTCTTTACCCTAAGTAAATAACTTGGTTTAGACAGACAAACAAACAAATTTCAAACTTTTAATGCAATTTTGTGCATAGCTGACAAGACAGCTGAGGTACAAACAAAATCCATCACTAAGTCGGTGTACTCTTTTCACTGCCAGCATGACATCACATTGCATGCCGTTCCACAATGCAGACACATTACGAACAAAGAGAAACAAACAAAAAAATACGTTTTGAGGGGAGGGGAAGGGGAAGGAGAAGGGGAAAGGAAGAGGGATATTGAAGTCATTATGTTCAACTACAGATTCCTCTTCTTATACCTGAACATTGGCTTAACAGCTTACATACCTATACTTGCAAGAATAACCTCTTTCATCTGCATGCAATACACTGCAGAAGAAATAATGTTCTGTTTTTCACTTTGCCATTTGGGGTTGGAAGAAAAGTAGTTGAAGTTTTGAAAGAGACAGCCTTTCACACACACAGAGGTTTGGGGTTTACAGACAGTAATGTCTGGAACAAACCTACTTCTTCACTGCCTGATTTTAAAATGTAATACAGCATCTTGTATGCCACAAATCTACAGCAGTAAAGTGTGGAGGACTTGAGGCTTTTATGAGCACACAGTGGAACTAAAGAGAAGCTATGTATACATTTTTTCTTCATTTGTAAGCAGTGCCTTCACAGGCATAGTACTGAAGAGCCCTCTAGCTTTTTTCTTCCATCCAGAAAACATCCCAGCTAACAGTGGTCCGAAAACAGATGTCTGTCTTAGGGGCCTAACGCTGTGACTGGAACAATCTCTCCAGTTCTAAGTGTGAGTTTTGAAATGGCCAGTCTTGGAAACCAAACACCGTTCTTCCTCCCACATCTACAGAATATGGTCAACACAGGCCACAGCAGTACAGGATTCTTCAAACCACATCACTCATACGCTTCTCAAGAGCTAATACCTGTGATCAGATTTCTTTCATATCTATGTCTGCTTTGATGAAAACATTCTTCCTTTTTTGTATCTGTGTAATGGTTTCTTATTAGAGTTTTGTCCTGAGTTCTATGCTGGTTTTTTCACCCTTTAGGCACTATATTTAGGAACTGTGCATATGAAAACCACTTCACACAGTAAAATCTTTGTAAAATATAACTGTTTGAAATAAAATAGAAAAACAAAATGCAGATTTAATTTTACACTGTTCCTAATACAGTCCTTTACTATGCTATAGCTCATATTTTCTTTCAAGGAAGGTCTTCCTTCAACATTGAAAGGAGCAGATCAATAACTGTTTTCTTATCCTATGGTAACTCCAGTTTTTCAAGACAATGTAATCATTGTAGACTCACTGTAGGAGAGCAGAGGTCCACCTATTTCCATTCTGGATCACTCTCCTGGAAGGAAGGCCTGCTGGCATTCCATACATGACTTTTCATTGTTCTCTGCATATATAAAAAGCCAAAACTTCTTCATTTTTCTCACAATAGCCCAGTCTATAGACTTTGAAAAATGGAGTTTAAGTGCAGGCTACAGGATCCACACTAAACTGAAATACCTCCCATAATCACAATTATTCTAAATTAGGCAACCATACTTCCTTCCTTCCTCCTCCAACTTTATGCCTCTGTAGATCCTAGTAGGTGACTGGAAAGCAGTATCCCATCTGGCTGATGTTACTGAAAAATTTCCTTCTGCAAAGAATGTATATATACCCTTGATAATCTGTGCAAAAGAGTATAAATATTCAGAAAGTTACCCTGTTCTCTGCTGTCAGTACTTCAGCACACTATTTTAAAGCAATGCTTAGTATATTTACAACACATTGAAAGTACAGAGACTGAAAGTTTGTTACACTGACCTACAAAACCTGGCATCTTACCTAGCAGATGAAGCTAGGCATAATACTAAAGGCAAGCTGATTCAAGGTATTCAAGCTGCCTCCTGGCACATTTTAGATACTGGCAAATTTCTGAAGGAGGCAAAAGACGCTGCTTTTTGTTCGCTGGGCAGAGAAGCACATTGCACAAAGTAAAAGTATAATTCATCAGGAAGTCCTTAGTAAGTAAATGCTCTGATGTGTTAGGCAGTCATGAAAATCTATGCAGAGACTATGAGAGATGATCTGAAAGGTACATTTCCTATCAGTGTCAGAATAAAACTCTTTAAACACAGTCAGATAGCATTGCTTCAGGAGGGAAATGGACTTGACTTAAGCAGAACTCAGAGACAAATTTAGAGTTAGATATCAACACTGCTTTGTCTTAATGAAGAAACACAAGCTGAAATTCAGTCATAAGGGCCAGGACATGAAACAATCTCAATGCCAGCTTTATTCCACAGAACGAAATGGACTTCTCTAGTTGTCTTTGCTTTCATAACATGAGAGACTGGATGAGAGTGCTGGTGTTAATGCTTGCCAGCAGAATAAGCACCAGGACATATTTCACAGGTTCTTTTATCCCTGCAGATTTGCTTCAAACTCTGTGAGAAAATGCACAGGATTCTGTCTGAAGTCTTATTCTGTATAAGCACTACAGTACCACAAACACCTTCTTCAATACTAAGATTTGCTGGTGCTGTTTGCTGAAAAGACAACTCTCTATTCCTTTCATACCTGACTTCTTTTTTCACAGGTAGTTTATGAGATGCTACTATAACTTGGTATCAAATATCTGTAATAAGAAGAAACATCATGCTGATGATCAGTTTGCTGAGTGGCTTTCATCTAATCTGTACAGGTACTCATTTGTTGGATCAAAAGTTAATAGGATCAGCTGACAAATTTTGGGTGGAGTTTTCCTGCTGTCAGAAGAAAGCACAGAAAATCATGTGATCATCCAGCAGGGAACAAAAAAGTAACTGAAGAAGAAGCTTATGCTTTCCAAAGAGTGGGTTGGTTGATTTTTTTCTTCCTGACATAATTGGTAAGAAGTAACAAACAGTTATCATTTACTTTTAGTATCCTTGTGTAGAAACACAAGCTTGAAACAGCACAAGCCTCAGTACAGACTCAAAACCCCATGCAATGCCAAGACTGAAATTTTCTCTCTTATATACCAACTCCGGAACACACATGGACGTACTTTCAGAAGGAATAAGAAAACAAAAAAAATAGTAAATATGCTAAGAGAGAAACTATTGAAGTCCATGCCACAAAAATAGAGAATATTCGTATCTGACTGAAACCACTGGAAAGTCCTTAAATGCAACCAAAGGAAACTAGAGACATCAGAGAGGAAGAGATTGCCAGAATCCAAAGCTGGCATCATGTTCCTCTCCTGAAGTGCATTTTAGAGGCACATTTTTCAAACAAGAAACAATCTGCCATTCTTTTATATTAGCATTGAGAATACCACTATGCAAAAGGTAAGCAGCATGCTTATTACAGAGTCTTATGTCTACTAACTGTGGAAGTCAATAGAAAGCTTAAGTTTCAATTTCAAGACAAATCAATCCTTCCCGAGTTTCAAACTACAAAGGATACTTTGGTCCTTAGAAAAACTATTTTACTAATTTACACCCCATACACATTTTATTAAATGTAACAACTACTTAATTCATGCAAAAGATGACAAACATGATTCCATAATGTTGAAAATGGAAAACATACATACAGATAAGCCTCATATCACAGGAACTAACATCCTAAAAATACTTTATTTTAAACCAAACAAACAGCTAGCAATAAGGCTTGCTTTTGTATTTACACCTATCATCAAATTGCACAGTTGCAAATGTGTGACTTCACTGATCCTGCTTAGATGTAGGATACACAATTCATCAATAAACATGAAGTAAAACGGATCAATGAAAGACTACAGTTACGCAGTTGGTGACATGTTTTCAGATTACATGAGGCCATAGAGAGGAATTTCTATGTTGGTGAAAAGTCTCTAGTGCCCAAATATAAAAGGCTTTTAGGTCCTACTGGGAAATCATTAAAAGAAGGGAAGACCTCAAAATGAATGAAATGGCAACAGTTTTCCAAAAATATTTAAAAGCTGATTATCTAGAAGACAGGGATCAATTTGTTTTTCACTTCCACTTGGTGAAAGAAAAGAAGAAATCTACATTGTTTGAAATAGACAAAATTTCAGCTGTGCATTAGAAGCAATTTTTAACAGTTAACACTAAAACAGCTTAGCTAGGTAGCGTGGAAACTTTTGTATTGGAGGTTTCGAAGAACAGTTAGTAAAAACTTGCTTAAGATGGTCTGTGTGTATTGCCTATATTTCAGTGTAGGAGAATGATCTACATAATCTCTTGAAATCTGTCCCTTTACTTCCATGATTTGGCCAGCGTAGGGCTAGTTTGAGCTAGATTAGTAAACTTGCCTTTTCTTGGTGAAAGACCATGTGGAGACAAACACTGGAGAGTTAGGCAGCCACTCAAGATAAAAGACTACGGCAAATTCCCAAGACATCAATTGGAACAGCCCAGATTATTAATCATTAGCAAAGCAAGAATCTTTTTTTGATCCAACGTCTTTAGCTATGTAAGAAGAAGCCTAAGTTCAGCATCTGGTACCTAAAGACCAAAATCTTGTTTAAGTAGCATTATGAGTAATTTCTAAACATAAAGTAGATTTATATAGTTCATTATGCTTTTTCCTTTTTTTTTTTAAAGCTTCATTCAGCTTGGCAGTTAGATACCATGCTCCTGTAGGTGCTTGTCTTCAGACACAGAAAATGAATCTGTTACGGCTCCAAACAGTGAACTTCGTTCAGGAAATGGCCTTTTTTTTCCCCTGTATAGAGGCTCTTGTAAACTGCTTACAGTCATTTTATATTAAACTAAATCCCATGGTTTTTGAAAGCTTTCTATAAGAAAGAGAAAAGCAAGTGCATTATACAGAAGATTAATAACCCAGTGAATTTAATTTGACTTTTTTTTTTTTCTTCAGGAGGAAATAAGGAAATGCAGTGGATTTAATCAGATGATTTGGATGCATATCCTTTGAAGGGAGAAAATGGTGGAAAACAGGAGAGAGAGAACATGCAAAACCAAAGATTACACTGTCATATTGTTACCTTAAAACTTGCAGCTCTTCTTCAGAGTTCTGTACCTCATCTCGCAGTCGGTGCCAGCGAAGTAAAGCTTTCAATTCCTGC
>NW_009610798.1:6594-10067 GCF_000690535.1 Cariama cristata
CTTTTACTTCATCATGTGAGAGCTGCTTAGTAGACAAAAAACACAGATCACTGATTGCCGTTTCCCAACAGACAATAATAATTTTCAGAAAGAGAAACTTGTTTTGTTTCTCTTTAACGTGGAGAAGATGCAAGCAACAGTACCAACATCCATGATAAAAAAAAGCAAACCAACCAAAAAATAACAGTTGTCGTTACAAGAGTTAATAGCATCACTAAGGAAAACAGAAGCCTCACTATGCGCATCAAATCAATAGTCAGTAAAATATTTCTGCCTGAGGAGAGAGATGGGCATGTTGTTTTCCCTTTAGTGACTGGCAATAAGTGAACTGAATGTACAGTACAGATACCTGGCATATCGGTTTTGGTTGCACCCTTATTCTTCCCAGCTTGAAAGCAAAGAGCTGCTTTGTGTCCTGATTTCACTCCTCTTTCTTACTACTTCTGCCACACTCATGAACGCTCCCTGTTGTATTTTCCTCCATTTATGTAATATTAACAGAAATAAATGCCAGATTGCCAGCTTACAAATAACTACTAATTTATGCTTCTCTATTATAAGAAAAGATGGGAGATGGGAGAAAGCAAAAGCAGCTAATATTATCCTGCATTACACCAATATTTCAGTCACACTGAAATTACCATCAGGCAGAACGGAATATACTCATAATCCTACAATTGTATGATTGCATAGCACCAAAACTACTCAATAATTCTAAAAAGGAACAAAAAAAGGCAATTTTCTGACCTTACAAATTAACAAGGGTACTAATCACCCTGTTTTGATGCCTATTCCTTTCTATTGATCTACATGGAAGGGTATCTACTACAATGAAAATGCTTTGAGGTGACTCACAAAAGCATAGAATTAACATGAACAGCTCACAGCAGAGGCACGATGCTCAATGTAAGGGCAGAAATGAGTTTTAGGATCAGAAGGGAAAAGCAAAGTGTTTGGACAGCCTTCCTCTCTTTCTTGTTCCTGAAACACGGTGACAAGGAATTCTGGTTTGTTCAGTGCTATAAATATGCCTGATACTTAATAAAATGGAGGCTCAGAAGAGTCTATGATGTCAGTTCCCAGCCCCACCTGTTCTTCCACAGACAGAGCTCTGCAGACATAAGGGGTATAACCAGGGTCTGACACAAGCACAGGAAGAAATAACTAACACACGAAATGCTTGAAGTAGCAGAGGTACAACAAAAATAAGAACTGGATCAGAAGACCACTTTACTAGCTGACATGCAATTTATGAGCTTTTCAATTTAAGGCAGACAAAGATATGTAACTCTCTGACATGAGGGTAACTCTTGCTGGGCAGTATAAGAGAAAAAAAGTGTAAGTGCTGGTGCCCTATTTCATCAGCTTCCATTTTGTTTTGAGGTACGCTTCTTGGCTTATCCACTGGACAAAACCAGATAATTTTCATTAGGTACCTGGAATATTACAGTATTCAGTAAGATTCTGCTGATTGTTCCAGTTTCAGGAACACAATACAAGTGGAAAGAAGACCCACCAACTGTTTGAAAGCTGTATTTTAATAAGTAGTGAATTTTAATGAGCAGTACATTTGTGGGAAGGTAATCATTGACAAACAGATGTTTCCATTCTCATTTGCACTGACATCTACCTCTGTAAAGATAAGTGTTCACTGTAGATCAGGAAGGATTTTTTTTTTAAATCAAGTTAGCATGCAAATTCCAATATTATTTTAAAAGACTTATCTTCATAACACAGGAGGTTCAATTTATATCTAATTCACAGCAGGATGTATAATTAATTGAGAAGTGATGTATCATCACCTTACCTGTTGTGCCCTAGCCCAAAATATATCTTCTAAAAAAGTGGCAAACCCTTCACTTATCCACTCTTCAGTCCAATCACGAGCACCAATGGCCAGTCCAAACCAAGCATGAGCAATTTCATGGCACAGACGTGTTCCACAGAGATGGCTCCCTCCCGGTAGTACACTCTGCGACAGGAAGATGATGTGTGGGCTGCACAATAGGAATGAGTGACAAAACACATTATTGACCTGTTATAACATGCATTGCATGGCCATAATAATGTATAGGCTTTATTAGCCTTGTCAGCTTCTTATTACTATACACATGCTAGGTCATGACTGATAGTTTATAGCTCAGGCATTTTTAGGAATTAGGTTGTACTTTATTGTTGGTTGGCAGAGAATCAAACTAAAATTCTGCCAAGCAGTTGTTTTGTATTCAACCTTCAAACAGCTATTAACTGTAAGAAGTAACTTAACCAAAGTTTTATATTTTTCAAATTACAAGACTGATTTATTTCAATAGAAGCATTTATATATAGGCCAAGATAATAAAAGATCAGCAGGTGTGAATATAGGCAGCAGGTGTTTGTCAGTTAAATGATCAATATAAAGAAAACAAATCGCTATCCAAAAACAAGAAGAGCCATGTACACTAAAGCACATGTGCTTGTTAAAGCTTAAAACAAGCTAAAAGGATACCATCTGATGATGAGTTGATCATTTCTGCAAATGCAGAGGAAGGAGAATATCCTTTACCACAAGCACAGAAGTGAGGAAGAGACTTGATATTCACTAAATATCTGCTTTTCACAACAGGGAAGAACAACCCAATTTGTATCTACTCTGCTTTGGACCCAAGTACTGTAAGAAGAAATTGGGGGAAAAAAACTGTTATGAATTATTGCTCTGCTATTGAAAATACATACACTGAACTAGAAGTTACTGCAGTTTCCAACTCATGTTCTGCTGTAAGGCAATTTCTGCTATGCTTGTAGACATTATAGATGCTCATGTCGCAAAAGCTAAATAATTTTTGAAATTAAGTACATCTAGGAAAGAAAAGTAGCAGAATTAAGCCCTTTGACTAACATGCAAGGGATTAATGGGACACCATGCCAGAGATGGGAGTAGCAAGTGCACAAACCAAGACCACTATCTGCAGAGTATTCCTGCACTAACCCTCGGCATACATAATCTGCTTTTCAACTGTTTTCTCAACTCCGGCCAGTTAGAAAGAAAATAACGCACAATGGTAATAACTTCAAGACCACAGGTCTTTAAAACTAAGTCTAACCTTCCAAGCATAGGAGGGGAGTGCATGGCCTTAAGACATTTCCAAGAGTCAAATATTATTCGTCAGCATTCCAAAGAGCTTCCCTACCCGCCCTACCCTTCCGTTGGAAATGTTAAAACACCCACAGATTTCTTGCAACCAGTTGAATGTCTTGAACTGAGACCAAAAATATGTTAGAGGCTTAAACAGAAAAAGATACTCAATAATCACCTCCTTATAAAAAAAAAAAGTCAACCAGCAAAGTAAGTTAATACATTTCAATCAGTTGGCATTGTAAGAGACAATGTAAGAAATGAAAGCACTAACAGAGGAAACAATCACAGAGAACAAAGCAAGAAAAACCAGCAGCTCTACAAATCTTCGCTAAAAGCAACTCTCATTAAGTGAGGG
>NW_009610798.1:10078-13179 GCF_000690535.1 Cariama cristata
AAAGAGAGGGGAAAAGTGTGAGCACAGAAGCTGCAGAATATGATGAAACTTTTATTATAAAACCCCTGATGAGAAAAATAACCGCAGCTTCAGGGGTATTACTTTGGTCAGTTATAAGTAAATGACCCCTAACTGTGGCATGCATACAGGGCTACAAAGAAAAACCACAGAAATGGACCAAGTAAATAACATTCCAGACATACTGCTGGCAGTGTTTCGGCCATTTAGTTAAGCAAAACAGAAGTAACTTCATGCCTTATAAACAGGCTCACAGAATGGTTTGCGTTTTAAGTCTACTGTAGGTAAGTACACAATGAAAGTAAAGACTGTATTCCTTGGTTTTTCCAAGCACTTAAATAATAGAAATGCCATATTTGGACAATCTTCTCCTTTACAGAAAGATTACAAATCACTTCAGTGAGAAAAATGTATATGAGCTAAATTTTGTCCAAAGAATAAGAATACAACTTCCTACAAGGCCCAAAATAAGATTATGTGCGGCAGCAGAATTTAACTTTAGAGTCTGAGTACAGCCAGCAACTTCCTTTCCTGAGAATACCTTAAATGATTCCTTTTATTTTGTTTGTCCTTAACAAGCAGCTATATCTCCAATTCAGAGCCTCATACAGCAACAGATACCCCTACAGAGAAGTGCAGAGTTCCCTTTTATCTTGAGTAATTTTATCAAAGACTGAAGCTGTTTCTGTAATATATCCATTACCTATTAGTTTTGAGGATAAGTTTGATTCTATGTTTTAGTTGTTAGTTATTCACTGCACATTATTACTATCAGTGTTGTTCCTAAAACACTGAATAATTCAAGAAAGTGTCTATATGAAAAATAAGGTAATGAGAATGAGGATTAAACTGCAATAGCCAAAAACTTTATTTTTTTTACCAGAATAGGAATTTGGCCCTCCTACCATCCATTTGATTTACTAGGAACAAATTATAAGGCTTGACATCCATTGCTTTCAATGGAATTGAAAAGGAAAGAAATCCATTCATGCACTAGGAACCGACAAAGGTGATTCACCTCAGCAACTACTTCAAGACCTGACGAGGTATGCGCAGCTTGTAAGTACCTCTGGCTGATGTCTTTTCAAGTCTGGCTCAAGTTTCTAAAGCAGGCCAGAACAGGTAGCTGGATGCGGTAAGGAAGATGCAAAACCTCTCCCAGATAACAAAAAAATAAAACCCCCACCAGTCCTTTCCAGGAAGCTGGACAATTTCCCAATGGCTCTTACAGAAAAAGAAGCTAATTACTTGTTTTCAACAAGTATACACTTGGTTACAATTTTAAAGCAAAGGGTTATTATTCTGACCAGAATCACGTCCTCATAACTTCAATCTTTGTATTATTTGAGTGAAAGGTGGAGCAAGCTCCCTCTCCCAGTTAAATTACAGTTAAGGGAAATCTCAACAGTGTAACTATGGTACGAATGCATGACTAAAAACCTGAGGCCCAAAGGGAAAGAAATTTTTGGTGTGAAAGGCTGAAGGGTCCTTATGTTCCAATTATCCAAATCCACCCATGTAGATGTTCTTAATAAATGGTCTCTTCAACAAATAAAAGGTTTCCAATGAGTCCTAAACCTCTGAACAGTAATCTGACCAGTTGAGAGGCCAAAACTCTGAAAGAAATTTGCGAAACTTTTTCTCCAGACTTACGACTTAGGTGCAGGTGCTGCTTTGCACACAGGCTACAGCACTGTGCTATCTTTGGCTGCTCATACACAATCAGATGAAACATATAGCACAAACTCTAGCCAAATGTACGTGCAAGACCTTAAGTACACATTTAAGCTAGGAACATTGAGCTCATTTCTAACACACTTGCTCCATTTCTTTGGAAGAAGTCTTTCCCTCTTAACACACAGGACCTTGCAGATGCATTTTCTTATGTATTTTTTGAAATACAAAAGCCAGAACTGTATCAGCTAGAAAATTATGCTTCTGGAGTCAAAAGTAGCACCTAAAATTGTTATTACAGATGGAAGTTATATAATAAATATTTTTCATATTTTGATAGTACTCCATATATTGTTTGCCTTTTCCTGTTTAGAAGGTAGTCACATAGTAAATGGGCTAGACAGTCATTGTACTTCTAGAAAATCCCTTCTTAAACATGTAGAAGAGAGCAGGGGAAATCTCTCTCAAAATATTTTTATAGGAACACATTAAAATTAAGATATACATTTCAAGATTAATGGAATTTGAGAAAGCTAGACAATTAAATGACAGCTCTTTACATATAGTTTGTGTAATCTCTCATCAGTTGCCTTCAACCTACATTATTCCAGTGATACAAAGAACAGTATTAGCATATTATCTGCGGTATCTACACAGTCTTTGAATGTCCGCTTTATTTATCTTTGAGGACACTTGTGACACTGGAATGCAGACGCAAGAACATGCAACATCCACTTAGTTACCTCTATAATCTCCAGCATTCTGGTGTATTTTACAGTCCAGTAATGAGAGAACTATGGAGACAAACAAACTTTTTAATCTACTAGGTTTATAGTGTACCAGAAACTCAAATATTCTGGATGAAGTGGGGAACATTGCCAACAAGGATGAGGAAAGAGCAGAGGTACTTAATGCCTTCTTTGCCTCAGTCTTTAATAGCCAGACCAGTTATCCTCAGGGCCACCAGTCCTCCGAGCTGGATGACTGAACTGGGGAACAGAATAATCCCCCCACTATGCAGGAGGAAGCAGTTAGCGATCTGCTGCTCCACCCAGACATGAATAAGTCTATGGGGTTGGATGGGATTCACTCGAGGATACTGAAGGAGCTGGCGGGTGTGCTTGCCAAGATACTCTCCATCATCTACCAGCAGTCCTGGCTAACTGGGGAGGTCCCAGACGACTGGAGGCTAGCTAATGTGACGCCCATCTACAAGAGGGGCTGGAAGGAGGATCTGGGGAACTACAGGCCTGTCAGTCTGACCTCAGTACTGGGGAAGGTTATGGAGCAAATCATCCTGAGTGAGATCACAAGGCATGTGAAGGACAACCAGGGGATCAGGACTAGCCATCATGGGTTCATGAAAGGCAAGTCCTGTTAGATCAACCTGATCTCCTTCTATGACCAGG
>NW_009610799.1:0-3247 GCF_000690535.1 Cariama cristata
TGTTTTGTTAATGTTTTCTTGCCCTCCCCCTCTCTCCTGTGCAGATTGTGACTCATACTGCAAAGCCTCCAAGGGGAAACTGAAGATCAACATGAAGAAGTACTGTAAGAAAGACTATGGTGAGTCCTTCTCCATCGCCGCTTCCCAGGGACAAGGGGTTGCAAAGGGATACAGGGCAGGAGCATCTTCCTCCCTCCCAGGCTGTCCCCAAGCCCCCCCAGCCCAGGGGCAGGTTCCCAGGTGGGTCCCAACCACAGCCGGGGCCAGGCAGCCTGGATCGGCTTCGTGGCACCTGCCCGTGCTGGGGGGCGTGCAATTTGGGGGATGGTTTCTGCTGGGTTTGGAGAGGAAGCCCTGGGTAGTGATGCTTGGCAGAGCAGCGGTGCAATGTGTTACTTGGAAAACATAAGTTCCCCTGCAGATGCTGGGACAACCCCCAAATCAGGGTCCATAGTGTCCTCATCCCACGGTGTCTTCTGGGTGACAATGACACTGTGTCCTGTCTCTTCTCACTGTGCTGTTACGTGCAGCAGCTGTTAAAAATTGTGTTTTGCTGTGGGGATGAGCAGCAGGTGGTACCCCATCATCCGGATCCATTCCCCCTGTAATTCCCAGGCAAGTTTGGAGGGTGATGCAGCCCTGGGACAAGCCAGGGAAGCTGTAGGATCCTCATCCTTGCTGCTACCAAAGGTCCTGAGCATCCTTCCATGCTTCCAGCTTGGAGCAGCAGCTTGGAGCAGGCATGTCCTGAGCTCCCAACCCACTTCTCTGCTCCTGGGATTATTTTTAATGTGGGTCTGTTCCCAATGTGGTCACCAGTGGGTCCATGCTGGAGGTGTCCAGGGCGGCCCCAGGAGGCGAGTTTCTCCAGGTCACACCAAGAAAGCCCTTGAAGCCCTCCCCGGGGCGCAGCAGCCCCTCTCCACCCCGACTTGGCCGTCACCCACCGGCACCAAGCTGCTCCGGCATGGACAGGTGAGGAGAGATGGCTTTGCTTCCATCCCCCCTGCCCGGAGGATCACCCTCCTTCACCAGCTGTGCCAAGGCTGTTGGGATGAGCTGGGCGTCAGGCATGGGACCAATCTGGAAAAATCAGGTAGAGGTGGTTAAATACAGATGCTTTGTGCCGGGGGATGTTCAGAAATGCTGCTAAACATACAGAGGGGCTGGAAATTCTCTCCCCCCCACCCCCAGACTGTAGTGGAGGGGAGCAAAGTGTCTGCAGGAGGGACCAAAGATGAGCCTCCGGGTTTGACCCGGGGATGGGGAGCGGGCTGTGCGCGGCTGAGCCTGGCTTTGAGCTGAGCCTGGCTGTGAGCTGAGCCTTCAAACGTGTGAACAACCAGACGCTGTGGGACAGGGTTTAGCATCCGTCGGGGCTGTGGTTGCCCTGGTGTTTGCCAGTCCCTCCCCTCCACAGTAGAGGAACATATAAAATACGCATACACATGTATATGTATGTATCTCCGTGTGTGTGTATATATATATATATATGTATATGTATTTTCACCAAACTATCAAGGAAAAAACTCCCATCCCATCTGCATCAAAGCATCCAGAAGTGGAGATACCTCCTCCCTCCTCGAACATGCTCACAGCAGCAGCTCAGCATCTCTGGGAATTGTTCGCAAGAGCAGAACAAATTCCCATTTAACAGCCCATCCCCAGACAAGGCGCTTCCCGGCAGGACCAGCCGAGGGATGCTCCGCGCTGGCTTTGTGCTCTGGCACCTCCCCGTGAGCTCAGGGGAAGGAAGAGGGCTTGGAGGCAAATATTTTATTTGCATTCCTAATTATTCTTCCATTACCCACGTGGCAAAATGGTTGCGGAGAGCATCCCTTGGCAAGGATGAGCTGCCAGGGCTGGGAAACGCTCGTGGTCCTCATCCAGCGAGGCTGCGCCGAGGGCTGGCCACGCTCGTAGGAGCTGCCGGAGGTTCATCAGATGTTGGAAAGGCCCAAAAAATACCTTTGCCCTTAGAGAAAAGGGTTTAGTTGCACGTGAGAAAGTCACTGCTAGAACATGAAGTTATTAAAGATGGGAGTAGGGCTGAGCACCAGGCTATTAAAGCCGTGGGGTTTCTCACGAGTGGATTCTCTGCTGGCTCGTAAGGTTACAAACAAGTTGCCCACATGTGGCACGTGCAAGCCCTTCGTTTCCCCACCTGGCTTCTCCAGCATCTCCTGAGGGCTGAGCTCATGCCGGAGCATTTGATCTCTGAAGAGGGGAGAAAGCGGCCACTTGATCGCAGGAGACCTGGCTCTGTTGTGATCCAGATTGGCCCCGGGGATTCAGAGGATGGTAGGGAGGCAAAAAAGGCACATGCATCCCCCCTTGGAGCTTGTGTCCTGCCGAGCAGCGTTATCTTTCCCTGCGGCTCTCGGGGCAAGGGTTGCAACGTTTTGGTGGTGGCAGCACTTGGGCTTTGCCGGAGGAGCAGCCCCAGCGTGGTTTTGCTCCTTGGCTTCTCCAGTCTCACCGGGGAGATGTTTCTTGGGGGTTCAGGTGAAAGCTCAGGCTTGGTTTTGTTTGAGGCTGTAACGTGGGCTTCAACAGACCCTGGGGAGAGGAGGGCAGCTCAGGAGCTGTCCCGGGCAGGAGACACCCCCGGAGCAATGAACAGGGGTGCTGGGAAGAGCTTTTCATTTCTCTTTGATCATGCAGCATCACTTCTGCAAAAGCACAAGTGACCCAAAGCCCCTTGCCAGGGCTGGTTTGGGTTCTGAGCACGGGAACCGGGGTGCTCCCACCTGAGCCCTCCTGGCCCTGGGAGGGGGGGGTCCCCAACCAGCCCCCCAACCACAACAAATTTGCTTTTTTCAAGGGTAAACCAGCCTGACAAGGCAGCAGAGTAAGCGATGCCACAACACAACCCGGCTGTGCCGGGGCAGCCCATGCTTTCAACAGGGCCAGGGAAGGAAGAAAGGGTTGAAAAGGTGCAGGGAGGGATAATAAAGACTTTGGGACTGACACCCCAGCAGGAAGCCAATTAGGAGGTTCTTTTCCTCACCGTTACGCCGGCATCGCTGGGCTGAATGTCCTAAAAGGCCCTAATTAGCTTGAACAGAGTTACTTCTCCCGCGGGCTCAATCGGGAAGCTATCATCCGCCCCGCGCTTCTCAATGGGGCTTTTTAGCTCTCCGTTTCATTCAGCGACTCAAAGGGGATATTTTCCCTTATTTATTTTTCTTATCTGTTTGTTTTTGTTGGGTTTGTAGTGGGGTTTTGTTGGTTTGGATTTTTTTTT
>NW_009610800.1:0-806 GCF_000690535.1 Cariama cristata
CTTTTCACGGATGCTAAACTCACCCGGGTCCACGGAGGGGGCAGCTGATGGGAGCAGATCCCACCTGGAAGAGCTTTAAAGTTGGGACCTTTTTCACTTGCTCATTTTCCTTAGCTCAGTTTCCCTGGATAGAAACACTTCTCTGGAAGCACACAGGTTCCTGCAGCCCAAAGTCCCAGGGTTTTGAGCCACCTTGCCTTCTTTCTTTGTGCTTTTAAGAGCACGGAGCAGTTAAAGCTGTCTGAAGTGGCCTCTGATACCGACAGCCTGAGTTTTGGGATGAGTAACTGGAGATTTGGGCCTGTTTGAGGAGTGCCAGGTGAAGCCACCGACACTTACAGGTGCCCAACATTATTCCCCCAGTTTCACATTCCTTCCTAAATGAGTTAATGCATAAATCCTGGGGACGGGGGGGGGGGCAACTCTCCCCCGGGGACGAACCCCTGAAACAGGTCTCAAGAATTTAAAGCATTGCTCAGAACCGAAATGAGGGCAGCATCCCATCAACTGACTGCTTTCCCAGGGGTGCGATCTGGCCCCTGGTTCGGTGAAAGCGTCCCCCATGCTCCTTGGCACGAGCAGGGATGGTCACTACGTGGCCCTCAGCTCAAAGGTAATTAGGGACCCTCGTTATTTCTCTTAGGGGAGCAGAAAAGAACTATGTCTGGGGTCCTTTACGTGCTCGAAGCACCGCAAGAGATGCGGCCAAGTCCGAGGCAGCACTGCTGGTACGTCAGAGCCATCCCCACGCTGGTGCGGGGAGAGATTCTGGCCTTGTTCTCACAAAATCCTCCTCGGCAGGGTTA
>NW_009610800.1:828-2155 GCF_000690535.1 Cariama cristata
ATTGCTGGAAATTACCATATAGATTGAGAAAGCCAGGCCTGTGATTTCACAAGAGCTTCTGCCAGGCTCCTCCAAGCATCCCGAGACCCTCATCCAGTCTTGACCCCTGTCTGGAGCCGCTTTCCTTGGAGACCAACCCTGGCCTCTGCCTGATGAGAAGAGCTGCTGACATTTCCAATTTGAAAGCAAAGTCAGGCGAGACAGCAACCTACACCAGCCACATCCCATTCCCCTTCCCTGTGCTATTTCCCCCTTTCTCTGCTAAATCCATTCCTCCTGAACTTGAAAAAAATAAATAAATAAAAATCACATCGAGGGCAACAGCCATCCCCTGCCTCACACTGCTCACCCAGATACGCTCCTCCTGCAACCCAGCCGGGAAAGGAGCGATGGGCACAACCGCACCAACCACTCGCACACCGTTAATTCCTCGGAGTCTTTCCTGCCTACCCCAGGCCGACATAATAAAACATGTCTTGATTTTGTGATTGCACGGGGTCAGACAGCGCCCTTTTCCCAGCATCCTTTCTAACCTACATGGATACCAGCAGGGGGGCACAATTTCCAGCCTAGGTTTGAGACACGAAAACCCTGCTCCCTTTTTTCCTCTAGAGCCAGGCTGAGCTAACTAGCCCCGAACACAGAACCAGTGGCACAGGGTTCCAGAACCGGAGCCGCCTCCACTGCAAACCAGTTTGGGGTACGTGGTGCCACTGTCCTGTGTCTGCAAACCACGGCAAGTGCTGGCAGCGGGCACCCACACAGCCCCGGGGTGGGAGCAGAGCCCCCCCTTACCTCGCTGTGTCATTTACCTCCCAGCAGAGATGAACCACAGACCCCTTCTCTCCAAGGCAGGCTCTCCGGCAGCGGTTTTGGGCAGTCTACTGTGTCTCGTGGTAACTGCGCTAAGTGTCTTCGGGGTGCTCGTTGTTCATCATTGTGGCAGGAACTGCACGGAGGAAAAATAGAAAAGAGGAAAAACCCTGCAGAGCTCAAGGCCAACAGTACCGTGGGAGGATGGGACCACACGTGCTGGGGCTTCAAATGGGATTTTTATCTGCTGGGGAATGGCGGGGGATCTACAAGAGTGGGCAAAGCACAGCAGTGCCTGGTGAAGCACTTAGGCCTGCCCATAGCAGGGGCCAGGGGTGGCTCAGAGCTGGGACAGCCACCTCTGTCCCCAGCCGGGTGCCCTTCAGGTCCTCCCTCCCCAAACACACTCTTCCTCAGGCTGGGAGCCGAGCCTGGCCAGCCCCAAGAGCTCACCTCCAAGTCACAGCACAGGGTCCCATCAGCCCTGCCCCTCGTCTGAGCTCTCAGGACAGGC
>NW_009610800.1:2186-20636 GCF_000690535.1 Cariama cristata
TGCTGCCCCTCCTCTCTCAGGAGCAGCCTCCAGTTTCCATTTAAATTGAGATTTTTTAATGCTCCTTTTCCTCTGTATCCAGGTTTAGTGAGCGGCTTCGGACACTTGAGTTGTGCCTCAAGGCTCCTGGATACCTCTCCCTAGTTAATGATCTCTCTCTTCATGTAACCAGGCACCTAATGAGATAATTTTGGGGCCTTGGTCCTTCCATCTGGTATGCCACAGCAGCAGAGGGACACACAGAGCATTAAAGATGCAGTTTGTTACCTTACTCCACAATCCAACTCTCACCGAATTGGATTTAAGCACCCATTTAATCATTTTATTCTTATCTAGACTGCTCAGCGCCGACAGCTGTGCTCACCCTGACAGCCCCCCAAAAGAAAAAACACCCACCCGTCCTCACAACCTCTCTGCAGGGTGAGCCCACGCTGCTGCCCTCGGTTCACCCACGAGAAAACCAGAGCTCCAGAAAGTGAACTGCCTTACCTGGGATGACGGGGCAGGAACAGAGCTGGCAACAGCACGCACGAGTCCTGACTCATGGTGCCTGCTCCAGGATCAGCCCCAGGTAGGAATTAATTTCACTCACCTCTGAAATACAGGCAGGGATGCAGCAATATGCTGCACGACTTCAGGATGGTCAGAGGAGGATGCTTCCTGGTGGAACTGCGGAGGAAACCCACAGCAGAAAAAAAAAAAACAACCCATCCTGAAACCAGATAAACAAGGTGTATTTTTGCCAAAGCAAGCTGGTTTGGAGCTGTTGTCCATTTCCCAGCCTGACCACAGAAATGTCTGTAATGCACAGGGGCCTGTTCCATAACCTGGAAGTTTTTGGTTTAGCTCACTGTCACCACCTCATCTCTTCGGATGCCGATGCCAGGAAGGTATCGGCCATCCACACGACCGGCCAGCAGCCCACAAGGCACAGGTGAGAGGTCCAGCCGGAGGGAGCTGGTGCTCTGCATCGCTGGTAGAGGAGAGCTCCGGTGCTTTGGAGACAGGGACTGTGGCAGTGTTGCCCAAAACAAGTTAAATGCAGACAATAACTGGACCAAAAAAAAAGATGATCACATCACCTTCTCCATTGTTTTTCTTTTGCAGGTTTACCCTGCAACTCATCATACGTAACAGTGATACATTAAGCTACTTGTTTTTCTCCAATCTCTTTACAAAGAGTCATGGATTAAGCCCCAGAACCTTGCCACAAGACGAGTATCAGTAAACTCTTCAAAAACAGGGAGAGCAGGACACTACTGCTTTGAAAAAAGCTGGGTTTTCTGACTCCCTCTCGCCTCCAAGCCAGGAGTCCCGAAGTAAAGCACAACCATACTACACGTGCTACAACACCCTGCTTTTAGTGTGGGAAACGATTATATATATTGCAGCAACACCCTGGACTTAGAGTAAGCATTACTTAGCAACAACTAAAACATCAGTCTGTTACCAACATTATTCTCATGCTAAATCTAAAAACACAGCACCGTAGCAGCTACTAGGAAGAAAATTAGCCGAAACCAGGGCAAAATGAAATCGGTTGCGTCGGGCCTCCCAGAAACATGCCAGATGGTTTTCCCCATCTCAGAACAACAACTCCTTCTCCAAGTTCGGCTGTACTGTCCTCCCAGAGCTGAAAAGCCTGGAGACTGTCTCGGTTTGACAGCTAGCCACCACTGCCACACGGGGAGATGGTTATACCTGCAGTCGAGTCTTACCAGTGCTTCCCTAGAAAAATCCAAGCATCGACCTTGGAGATATGGTGAGCTCTGCTTCCCTCCCACGCCGATTATGCTGTAACTTGACTATAATCGGTCTCTATTTAATAATTACCGTTACTCTGTAATTATCACTTTCTGATTTTTCTCTTTGTTAACGTTTGCCAGGGAGGAGGAGAGGCTTTTCTGCTGTGCCAGAGAGCTAAAGATGTCTCAAATTCAAGACGACATGGATGTGCTGCTTGCTGCTGCAGTGTTTAACCAGGCACCGATCAAAACACCTTTTCTGAAGTCAACCGTGTCACAGCCGGCAGGGAAATGCTGGGGGCTGTTCACTTGCTTTTCTGCCCCCAGCTAACCAGACACAAGCTCCCATATGCACAGGAGAAGCTAATTAAAGAGTACAGGTGAGCAAGGAGTGCTTCTTAAGAAGCCGTTATTATTGAAATGAGACAGCAAGGGAGGCAGTGTGGAAGGATGCTTAATGAAATGGGGGAGGAAGGGAATTAGAGGGAGAACAAAGTAAAAGGGGGAAGAAACAGTCTAGGAAAAGGAGGAGGACCTGACTGATGGAAGATGTGGCAGAGGCGCAGAAACCAAAACAATCATGTTCTTGCTTTAACATCTGATTTTCTCCTCTACCCTCAGAGTTTGAAGGGCTCAGACACCCTCATTCCCAAAGGCTCCAAAACAAACACTCTGACATCCTGGGGCTAAAACACAGTTTATGTTCATCCTAGAGTGCCCTCAGCTGTGCACGTCCCAGCTCAGAGAGGCTGGCTCTTGCCCCAGGAGCCAGAGCAGACCTTCAGCATGCCGAATCCTTCCCTGCAAGACGCTCCAGACAAGCTGCTACCAAGCAGAGCCTCAGGGCTCCAGGAAAGGTGGCTGCATGCCTGTCCGGACCTGCCGGATAATTTGCCAGAGCAACAGAGAGAGAGTCAGAGGTGAACCTAAGAGAGTTATCCTAGCAAGGCCCTTACCTCCTTCCTGCACAGCCCACCAGAAACATGAGTTTCCCTAGCTAAAGGCTGCTATGCAGCACAGCACCATCCCACCGAGCACAAGGCAGGATTATTTAGCTCTGCCAGCAGCAGTTATCACTGAGTAAGCAGTGGCATTTGGCTTGTGCCCAGTTAGCAGCCTTGGGCTGATGGCCTTTTGGACATGGGCAGTGGCAAAACCAGCCTCTCTCCCCACAAGCACAGCTGCGTTTTTACTTCACGGGCTACAGAGCAGAGGCTCAGCAGACCACACAAGTCTTTGCTTTCTCAGCTGAAGTCACAAGGAAAGTGGAATCCGAGCCCTTGCATTTTCATCTTTCGCAGAAAGCATTTTTCCATGGGTCAGCTAGAGAGAGCAGCAACACAGATCTCCGCTGCCCACCTGGGCTGGATCTGAAACTGCGAGTTACAAAAACACGTATCCGAACCCCTTGAGCCATCTG
The DNA here is from genome assembly GCF_000690535.1 of Cariama cristata. Lineage (NCBI taxonomy): Eukaryota > Metazoa > Chordata > Aves > Cariamiformes > Cariamidae > Cariama > Cariama cristata. The sequence continues at coordinate 5,352 of NW_009610800.1, forward strand.
GAAAAATCACTCTGGCTATTCCACACTTCTTAATGCAAACTCCTGCCCAGGCAGAGAGTACAATACCATGTTATCCTCAAACTCCTCAGAAAACAGGCAACTGCAGTAGTGTCCCTGCTTCCATCTCTCCTCGAGCCCACCCCACCACCCTGGTTCCCAACCCCATCTCAATTGAACGCATTGCTGGTGAAAGGCGTAATCTTCTCCAGCGAGATGGTCATTTCACACTGCACGTGCATCACTGCAGGCGAGGCATCCGCAGGGCAGATGCTGTGAGAGGGCTCGGAGACCTGAGAAACCTGGTCAAAGGACACCTCATTGTTTTCCATCTGCAGAGCAGCATGGGGGAGAAGCTGGGGGTAGCTGAGGGTCACCACTTCCTTCTGATACGTGGTGTCACGGTGGTAGGAGACCAGCTCATTGCTGAAGTTCACCGTCTCCACGGCATTGCTGGGGCAAAGGCAGCCACAGCCCAAGATGGTTGCAAAAGCTCTCCGGAAGTCTGCATTGAAGGCATAGATGATAGGATTGAGGGCAGAGTTGGCCCACCCAAACCAGACGAAGATGTTGAAGACAGTCTCGCTGACACAAGGTAGTTCTCCTGGCTCACGTAGGTCAAGATTACAGAAGGGCACCATGCAGTTGAGGACGAAGAAGGGCAGCCAGCAGAAGACAAAGACACCCATGATGACTGAGAGGGTCTTGAGGACCTCGGTCTCCTTCTTGAAGGAGTTCTTCAGGGAGGCCTCGTGAGGGCAGTCGCGGCTGTGGCAGCTTTGGGCATGTTCCACTGCCCTCTCCAGTGAGGAAATCCTGCGGATCTGCCGCTGGGCAATGCAGAAGATGCGGGTGTAGGTCACAATCATGATGGCAACAGGGATGTAGAAGCTAATGAGAGAAGATGAGATGGCGTAAGTCCTGTTGAGGCCAGAATCACAGTTTTCATTCTCCCCAGTGATGTTAAAACCTGTCTCATTTTGGCTTAGGAGCTCACGGTCCTTGTGCCACTTCAGCTGCACAGGGATGAAGGAAATCAGGAGGGACAGTAGCCAAGCCACTCCGATCGTTATGAAAGCCACACGCTGCGTCATCTTCCTCTCATAGCGGAAGGGGTTGGAAATGGCCCAGTAACGGTCCACGCTGATGATGCACAAATTGAGGATAGAGGCTGTGGAGCACATGATATCAAAAGCCACCCAAACATCACAGAAAGCCCCAAAGGGCCAGAACCCCGCCACCTCAGTGGCAGCTTTCCAGGGCATCACCAGTACAGCCACAAAGAGGTCAGAGACTGCCAAGGAGATAATGAAGAAATTGGTGACCTTAGAGCGCAAGTGTCTGAACTTGATCACAGCCGCACACACCAGGGTGTTGCCCAGGAGCGTGGAGAGGATGAGAAGGAAGAGGGAGGCAGCCGTCACCACACGGAAGGACAACTTGGAGTTGCCTTCCTCTGCCCAGATCTTCCTACTGCTGGTGTTATTGATCACACCCTGCCCATCTCCTTCTGCAGAGGAGTAAAAACCATCCATGGGTTCCTCCTCGTTCCAGTCCCTTGAGCAGTTTCACTGCTGTTCAAGTCCCCATCAGCATCCAAAACCCCTTTTTACTGCTCCGCTGACATCTCAGAAGCACCAACTGCAATCCTCCCAGCTCTCGCACCCAGCCAGACGACCCAGCACAAGGAAAAGTGCTTGAAGCTCTCACTCCTTTCCAAGTCTCCTGCTGACAGCGTGGCGTTCTTTTTTCCCCTCTCTTGCCTCCCACCCCACTTCTCTTTCTTTGCAGCCTGCCGTTCACAAAGAGCTGGCACTCACCTCCGGCACTCCAGCGAGCTGGGAGGGCTTTTGCTGCAAGCCTTCCTCCCCCTCCTCTCTCAGAAGCTCTTCATCCGTTGTTGATCTGGTGCCTGCTACAGAATCCCAGTCAATCTCTTCTGCGCTGGCCAGGCTGGGACTTGCTGCCAGATGCAAGAGGGAATCAGGCACTCTCTGCTCTTGCAGATGGACCTTCTCTGCACATAAACCAGGCTGCTCTGCTCTTCCCTCTGTTGCTAATAGCCTCTGGATTTCACATAGGTGAGATCTGCCTCTGCCCACACACCAGGTCCCCTACTCAGCAGGTCGGTCCTCTGCGAGCCAAGAAGAACGTGGCATTGGGAGTCCGCAGCTGACAGGGTAAGTTGCTTGGGAATTAGGTGATAGGATTGAAGGGGTAAAATAACAAACATTCTAGGGGGATTTGAGGGTCTTCAATGCAAATCAGCAAGGAAATCTAGTCTGCTTGATCTCTGAATAAAAGACACCTAAATGCACTGCACAGGCACCGAGTCATGGCTGGGGTACATGACCCTAAACCAGTTACTCTCCCCTGTCCCGAGCTGCCCAGCTGCAAGTGGTGCAAAACTGGCATTTACTTTCCACTACAAAATTCCTTCAAGTCCACAGAAAATAAAAAAGGAAAAAAAAAACCACACACAAAAAAGCTTGTACAAATCTGAAAGTTTTTTCTTTCTGAAAGTATCAGACAAAGCACGGTTTTCAGACAGTCTTTCTTTCATTAGAGGTTATGTTAGAACCAAAAAGGATATTGAACATCACTTTGATAAGTTTCTTTATGCTGAATAAACGTGAGTACTTTCAGTAAAGCGATATAAGGTAGCTTCTCTTTCGAGTTCATCATTCTTTAATTCCTAGCTAATTCCACATTAGCTATCACCTCAGTGATCGACTGACAGCTGAAAACATTAACCAGAAAAAAAAAAAATCAAGACATCTTTCCAGCACAGTACCCATCCTTGCCAGTAAACAGCGGTCAGCCCTAAGAGGTCTCCTCACTACCCTTACCAACCATTCCCCCGAAAGCACAGGAACAACTCTTCCTTCTCGCACAAGGGCCGAGTAGGGCCAGACAACCCCAGCCCGCTGTGTCAAAGTGAGGGCACAGCCTGGTAGCCTGCTGGGGCTGAAAGGCAGCAATCACAAGCATCATGGTACTGCAGAACTGGGGGCAGCTCTGGAGGAATGAGCAGGGGTATCCCCCCTAAAACTACTCTTCCTACCCCATAAAACTCTCACTCCTGACCGACAAGCAAACGGCTCTGCAAGACTCTCCCCTCTCACACCAAGGGGGAAAAACACCACAGTGTTAGGAACCAGGTCTGACCTGCTAAGGCACAGTTTAGCCTTAGGAGCACTTGGAATCCATCGCTTTGTTACTAAAGCCACTCTGTAAGCAAAAGGGCTCCTTTGATCAAGAAATGTCAGAAATCCTTCAGGAGGCAAGTTTCCTCGAGAGCCAGCTCTGTAACAGCTGCTTAAATAGGGACCTGCTTTTGAGAAATGCCTTGCTGGTAAACTGGCCAAGGTGGGAAAGAGCAGCAAAAGCTTTCTAAATCAAGCTGAAAAAACCACCAGGCAGTTCAGCATTAATTCACTCATTACATTGATAGTTGCTGTAGTGTATCACGATGACCTCTGCCTTTGCCTGTCACAGACACCAGTTCTGAAGAAAGCAGCAACCAATCTAGAGAGTCAACTCAGCTGCACCGAGATTTAATTAACTTGACCCTGCAACCCAGGCTTTGCATAAGCCCAGATAGAGCAGGAACTGCCCAAGAACAACTTTCAAACAAGAGCGCAATTATTCTCTTGAAGATACAGCACCAAGAAGCTTACTCCTAAAGTAAACAGCACGCTTGCTTTGTGACAGGTTAAAGAAACTTGTTGCCAGCATGTCACAGCATTTACTTCTGAAGGCTTTGTTTAATTAAATCTCATTAGTTCCACCGTCTGCAGCCTGCTCCTGCCAAGGGCCTACGCCAAGAAGAGTAGCTAGATGGCACCAAGAGCCGGCTCATGGCTCGGAACTTTCACTTGGCTCCTCTGTGTCAGGCCAGCTCCCTTCCTCCTTACCAGAATTTCAGAGGAAGAGGAGGGACATCTCATTGCCCAGACACCAGAGGACCCTGGCAGTGCACTAACCCATGCAAGGATGGATGCAGACACACTCTCTGCCCCAAAGGGCATTTTTCTCCTATTCCCTATACTGGGCACAAAGATTTTTAAGATCTAAGTTGCCAGACACAAACAACAGGATGCTTTCGCTGCTCTTCAAGAGAGCGGTGATGGCAGGTGATCTGTCAGACAGCATTAAATCAGAGGCTTGGAGTGGGAGCTCACTGCACACTTTGGTTGCACATTGTAAGCCAGGACGCATTCCAGGAAATCATTCCTCAAGATACAAGGAAGCCTTCCTCCTCCTGAGGAGCTTAAAAACATCTAAGAAAGGATCCCACCCTTGCCTGCTACTTATACTGAAGCAGACATTCAAAGCTGGGTTGGCAGTGGGAAAAAAAAAAAAAAAGAGATGGAAAGGGATCCAATGCATTACCCAATTTCTGTGCATCTCTGAACACACCTAATGAAGAAAGGTCCGTTAGCTCTGCTGTCATAGGGAAACAAAATAGTAACTCAAAAAAGATAAAGGAAGCTACTCACATTCACAGATTAACTCCTCCTGCCTGCTAGATGCAATCTTCTCTCCTAAGAAAACTTAGAAAATGTTCTGCTGCATTATATTACTAAACAGTTGCTACATTTCCTCGCATAAGCAGCTGCTATTTTTTCTGAGAATCAAGTTAAGTACTATTTTAAACAGCACTCAAATATGATAAGATTCCAGTTTGGTGGCAATTCAGCTCTAGGTTTTTATATTTAATTTCCTCACCCAGCAAGAAGCTGCCCTCTATTTCCCTTCCCTGCTGTCTCACCAAAATATACTTAAAATTCTCTATTCAGCCATCTTGATTACATTCCCCACTTTGCATCAAAGGAAGAAAATTACAAGCCACTTCAAATAAAGCAGCAGCTGCTTGGGTTTAACTCTTAAATGCCTCTTCCAGAACGGCTGTCTCAGTCAGATGCAATACAGAATTACAGGAGAGCGTTTATTCCTACAGGATTCACTTTGCACTTTACTTCCAGAGAAGGTACAAGTTCTGATAGCAGGGTAAAAATGAGGGGTAATCGGATCCTTTAAAAGAAAAAATAATAATAAAAAAATCCAGTGATACTGGCTTTAGGCGAGACCTGAGCCCTGCAAAAAAACCACACTAGCTCTCCAAGGACCAGCATGCCAGTTCAGATCAAACCTCTTGCCAGAGGAAACAGGCTTGACTGCCTGCAAATCCAAAGCTTACTTCAGGCATCTTAGTATCAGAGGGAAGCAGGAGTGATTTGTTTTGAGTAGCTTATGCACCAGATTACTCCATTTAGATTCACTGTCTTTAAGACAGAGGAAAAAACAGTACCAGTCCCCTCAGCTGTACTGCTTAATTACAATCAGAACAAGAAGCTGGACAAAAACTCACCTAGAATAAGGCTTATATATTGTTTAGTGCAAAACCAAGGGGTCAATTAGGAGAACTGACTTCCCGGCACAGCAGTGTGCTTCACAGCCACAGCAAGGTGGCTTAGGCAAAGGACTGTGTTCTGTGCAAGCCCTGAAATTGCACTAGTTTGTGAGATGCTCAACGACGAAAAAGAAGTGGAAAGATAAGACAGGCTGAAGCAAAGAAAAAGCAGCAAGCCTTTCCACAATGATACTCGTAAAATCAAGGCGCCACAAGCAAAAGCCAGTACAGGCTCCTTGGTAAAAACAGACAACTAACTGTTGGGCTTTTTTAAACAGAGAGAAAAGGCTCAGGGAAATCAAAGTCTGGTACAGCAGTTACTCAACTTGATTTTTGAAAAGGCAGCCCAGGAATTTGCCCATTTACTTTCAGCAGACAAGTTTTACAGATGCAGAAGCACAGCTGGAACAGCACTAGTATGGCAGTGATCTGTGGCCCAGAGAGAAGAAAAAGGAGGCACCACAAGGGACTCTGGTTCCTCCCCTCCCCTTTATTACACGTAGGCAGAAAACACAGTGGTTTTTCTCCCGTTTACTTACAAAGGAACAGAATACAGAGCTTCAAGTCATTTCACATCATTCCATTGTGCAGCCTGGGTAAACTGCTAGTTGGCTACAGCACATCTTCTCTGGCAAGAGTCTGCACTCTTGAACAAAGTGACAATGAAGCCAGAGCCAAGACAGCACCCTAGTGACACCTGTAACTTCTTCCCCCATCCTCTGGGGCTAAAGCTGGGTCACTAATAATTAACAGGCCATGGGAACTCCAGCTCTAGTTTACTGTTCGCCCAAGCTGCCATCCACAGGGCTTCCAGCAATGAAGGCAGTGTAGAAGCAGTGACAGGAATACATTCCAAGTCAGGGAGAGGTGTGGAGAGAGGAGGACTGGTCATACATCAACACGTAACTAGTCACTCCTCTGCCACACACAGGCTCTGTGTGCGGAAAGCCCAGTTGAGAGCACATTCCCCTCCTGAAAGGATTTACTTATTCGTGTTAGGTATCAGGCTTTCTGCTCTTCCATGTGCATACACACAATAAAAAAGTGACCTGCAAAAGATGATGATTTCACTTCTGATGGGTAAAGACAGCCTCTAAACAACATCTTCAGTTGACGTGCTCAGGTTTTTTTGCATTAGGAACATTTAGAGTGTTTTGTTTTGGGGCTTTCTGGTAACTCAGAATCTTGTGGAACTGCAACATCAAGACTGAAGGCAAAGTCAAGGCTGTTATATGAAACTGTCCTCTCAAGAAAGGGAAAAAAATGACACATCCCTTTCTCCTCCCACCCCAAATCGCTCCATGCAAGAGCTCAAAGCAGATCACCCTGCAGCTCCCAAGAAGTTTTGCAAACAAGGAAGATACAAGAATAGCAAACAACTCCACTTTCAAGTAAGAGCAAGCAGAAAATTGTATTATAGTGACCGCAAGCCTTTGTCACAAACAGGCAGCGTTAAGAAACTCCTTCATTTAAAAAAATCTTTTGCAGGTCTCCCTTTTAAGGCCTTAGTGTCATTACAGAAAGAGGAATTATTTTTGTCTTGTGCTTGCAATTGCTGCCCCCTAGAGCAGCAACAAAATCTCCTACAATTTAACAGTTACAGTGTCTAGTTGTCCACGACCGTGCAAAATACAGACAGGGAGGGATAGAACTATCAACGGGTGTTTAAGCTTGGTGCAGATAGGTACTGTCCTTGACATAAGTTATGTGCCAAGTGTTTTAAACAACCACACAAACAGCCAAATGTTGAGCAACTGCAATACTGCTGCAACTCAGATTCTCAACATCAGCCACAGCAAAGGGAAAAAAAAAAGAAAAAAAAACAAACCAAAAAAACGAGCACTGTTATGGACATAGAAGAGTTTATCTTCACTGGGCAGAATAGTGAATTGCATTCCCAGGAGGGAAGTCTGGATGTCGCAGAGTGACTTGGGATCACAAGTCAAATTGAGACCAGTGCAGATGTTGGCACAGAGATGACAAACACCAGCCGGGGCCAGTTCCAGAGTGGATTGTCATGGCAGGAGATCCTGTTGCTGAGCAAAGTGATATCCACGAAGAACAGGGGAGCATTACCCCTCTCCCCAGAAGTTCTTGTCATTAGTTAAGGAACCTTAAGATAACTTCTCAAACTGCAGCAACAGGATGCTGTTGGGTCTTTAGAGATTCAGTCCCAGAGCTGTTTTGGGTTCAGAGGAAGCAGAAGGAGTCTTTTGTGCCAAATCTATAAAGAAAATTGCAACAGAAAGAGATCAGTTTTCATCACTAAGGAGGACTAGATCAGCCACATCCGTAATTAACAAGTACAGCTTCAGGGCGCCTCAGTGCTTCAATATTCAATTGCATTCTCTTGGAAACCCAGGCTTCATGTTTGATATGGGATGCTGAGCCGCCTTCTGCTCAGAGACTTGAGACTATCAGCTGCCCAAACAGGAAAAAAACCTGTATGGACAGGCCTGCGTAATTATTCATTAACAGACTCCTGAAAGGAAAATTAAAGTCTATTTACCCCTGTCTAAGACAGGTCCAGGGAAAACTCAGCATGCAGTTCAAGCCCATAAGCTCTCAGCTCTGGTCACTCACTGTTACCAAATAAAGACTAGTTTAGTACTAGTTTAAGCAGACAACATACCTATGACACAAAAGACATAGTAAGCATTCTAGGACAGAGAAGATGCTACGTGCTTGGCAGCAACAGGCATGAAAACGCTGGTCTACTTTATCACTGTTAACAGAACATACAAAAACCACCGCCTGGCTTTGTACAGGATTTGTTAAACAACAACAAAAAAATAATCAGTCCAAGCACTAGCTGCCTCACAGGGCCTTCAACTTTCCCTATACTCCATGGCAAAAAATCCAGGCAGAATTTCTAGCAAAGAGCGCAGTACTCTCAAGACCGAGTCTGGTAGCGAAAGACAATGCCAGTGAGCACCTGGCAGCGATACCAGGACAGCTTGTTCTCAACCGTGTAACTGGAAGTGGGAAAGATTCTGGCTCAGACTTTAGTTCTGCTAGACATCTTTCATTTTGCAAGGTTGTCATAGATCCTAACAGCAGCTAGCTAACACGACTTGCTGACGTCCATACCTCCATCAGAAACGGAGAGCTTTTCCAACTCTGCTTCAAGCTCGGCATCAGAAATGGGGGGATTCAGCACCTTCTGGGGAACAGCAGGCAGATCTACAGGCTCCTTAGTCGAGTCCTGAAGGAGACTGTCCAGCTCCTTCTCAAGTTCCTCAGTGTCCATCTCTGCTGATTAAAGAAAACTTTCAGTTCCAAGCAGAATTAAGAAGCATCTCTGCAGCACAGACTGAAGTCCAAGTTTAACAGAGGTATTATTACTCCCATCCATCATTACTCATAATAAGGAACTCCCTGTGCTGCTTCTAAAGGTGAAAATTCAGTCCTGATCTCAGGGAGAAGCTATTCCTTTAGAAGGCTTTGTGCTGAGGCATCTAAGGGCAAGAAAACGTTTCAGCAGAGAAACAAGCTGCAGCAACACACAGGCCAGAGGAAAAAGATCATCACCTAAAAACCAAAGTGGCAGCCACTCTAAAAATAGATTTAAATCAATGTTACACAACTCTGAACTGAAATCCACCAGCTCTTAGAGACTACAAGGATTTGAGATGTACAAATGCCAGTTCCCCTGCAACACACTGTCAGAGATGAGACCTCCTTGTCAGTTCTTCCCAAGGCACTGGTAGCAACACCCTTGGTATTTCAGGAAGTGCTTATCCTCCCAGGAAGGAGGACTAGACATATGTGGGGAGGGAGCAGGGAAAGGATGGCAGCACAAAGGTCCAGCAGTGGCAAGAGAAGACAAACAAAGGATGAAAAAAAACCCCAAAACATACCTAGACCATTGACCCCCACTCCAGCCAGAGTCTGGGCTACTTCATCTTGAGTATCACAAAGCTGAGGAAAAATACACAGCGTTTAATACAGAATATAAGCTAATCTTATGTCTTACTGTAGTCACCTATGTCAAAAGTAGAAATAAGAAAAAAAAAAATCAAGAGTAGACTTAAAGGCAGCAGGTACTACTGCAAGAGAAGCTTCCAACATGACTGTTTTTTCAGTAGCAAAAGCAGTAACATGGAATATTATTTAGTAAGTGCTACCAGACCAAGTAGCAGGTTTGAGGATCAAACCTGAAACAGAATTTCTCAGACAGAAAAAAAAATCTCCCTAATTTTAGCTTTTTCACTTAAGTAATGAGCCTGTATTGTGGCTTAGGCTAAGAAAATAAGGAACCTGAAGACCAATACATCTCAGCTATGAAATTTTACAGTCAGTCCCTCAGCCCAGTAATTGAAGCCACCATTTAAGTACATGGAGCTGTAGTTGCTAAAAAAGTAATCCTTTTCTGTTTTTTTACACCAGCTTATGCAGACAGATTACTCTCTTCATTTCAATTCATTCAGAATAAACTCGTCTCCTTTCCCTTATCGAATTGCAGAAGATTATGGGTTAGGCAGTTTTAAGACCCTGTTTTTATGCACATAGTTGCATTCCAGCTTCCAAAGATATGACTTGTATTTCTTTTTAATTCATCTCACTAAACATTTTCTAGAAGACTTGTGTGCTTGCACAATATTGCTAACCAAAAGAATACACAAAATACACAGATTTAATGTAAACTGTGATTACTAGCCAGCAATAAAGGCAAATATGTAAGCCCAGACACAGCCAGTTATTTGAAGACCTCTGCTTGCTGATTTAAAAAGATCAAGTCGGTTTGCTCTGGTGACATATGGAATAGAAACCAAAGAGCACCAGAAGCCTCAGCATTAATAGCTGGGCACATATACACACTACTTGCTTGTTTATTTAGAGGTGCTCTTATTTCAGTACCTCTTGTATCTGATCCACCAGGTTCTCCGCCTTCTCCACAGTAACATCTTTCATAGACAGTTTCAGAGCTCCCACACCAGCCTGATAGGCATTAAATACCTTAAAAAAAACAAAAAGATGCACAATGCTAACTAAGAACAAACAACAGGCAGTGTAAGCTTCTCTCAAGACCTGTTTCTCTGAGGGTCCCGCTTGGATAACATTAGCGCACAAGAAGAAAATAAAGCCACAAGCAGGTCTACTCAGAGCAATACCCCAACATCAGAGCAGAGATTAAAAGTCTCAGCAGCCAGCTTACACCCCTTACACATGAGTTCTGACAAGCAGGTAAAAGCAACACAAACGAGAAGAGTGGGGCTAAAGTGAGAAGCACAAGACAAAATTAACATGCTACCATCTGGTCAGTCTGGGAGGCATATATACGATCCAAGATCCCCTGCACTGCATCCAGCTTGGAATGAAGCTCCTCAATGCGCCTTTCTGTCCTTCGTTTGGCTTTCAAACATCTCAGCGCCTGGAGACATCAGATACACAGACTTGGGTCGCAAACCAGGCAGCAGTCAAAGGAAGTATTAAAAAAAAAAACGGCAATCCCTGTGCAGCAAGGCACACACACAACAGCTGGTTTTAAGAGCTAGATATTTCCATTTCTCTTCACCTCATCACTCTGGACAAATATATTCTTATCTCCACCTTAAGGAGACCTTTGGCCTCAGAAACACCACTTCAACACATTTAAGTATACAATGCCTAACTCTGGTCATTATCTGTAGTTATGGACTAGCTCCAACACACTTAACTTGTAGCTCCTCCCAAGTAGAGCAGTACTTACCAATTGCTTTTTCCCAGCTCTACAAGCACTCCGGGCATCCTCTTTGCACCTGTACAGAGGCAACAAGGAAGAGGAGCTTATTCCTTTGCAAGCAGTAGTTATTTCAAAAAATCAGAAGCCAACTTCGTCACCTTGCTCTAATCCGGATGTGACTGAGTAACAATGCATTTTGGATACAACAACCCTCAAGCCACTGTGGCTTCTCAGAAATAGTCCTTGAATGCATTCCAAATCTTTGCAAAAACATTTGACATCCACTCACTGCATGTTGTTTTCATGGGGACAGGGAACAAAGACTGGAAAACCTGCCCCACCATGTGACTGTGGCTACTATGTTTACTGAACAGGAAAGAATGACTGGTGCTTTCATAAAGCGGCTTCATTCTAACAATGTCACAGCAATACAAAGTTCTACATCACACAGACGTTCTTCCCACCACCCTTCCCCAAATTACTTCTCTGCTTCCTGGGAAAGGGACTCCACCTTCTGTGACAGCAGCTGTTCGCTTTGCATCAACTGATATACTCCAATGTCCACATCGTTCATCGGGGAGACTTTGGCATGAAGACCTCGGGCAAACTTCACTATCTAAAGAAAGAGAACCACATGCTTGAGTCACTTGTCTCCAGAACCTGTGCCTGCACTAGAAGTATTTTCACTCTGATGGAAGGAAAAGATGCTTTTACACCCCCAGTTTAAGCCTTGTCATAGACTGACAAGGACATACTGGTCACCATATAATCTAATATTAAACTAGACAGGATCAAGTAACATCAGTGTGAAAACAGAAAGCCTTAACGGAACACCCTAAAGATTTAAAGCAGGCCTGGTGCTCTGAACAGTGCATGGCAATGTCACACTTCTGAGTACTTCAGTACTGAACTGTACAGCGCAGAACACTCCAGGGAACGTGCCATGTTAGAGATAAGAGTGCCTATATCTCTGTAGTTACCAACAGACAGGAAAACCTTTCACAGAAAGTGGAACACTGATTCCAGTGGCATGGAACAATTTTAATTAGGGTAGCCGGGAACAGTCAACCTGCAGGTAGACAACTATCTGCCAATCTACAAACTATCTACAACAACAGTATCTGCCAATTTTCTAGCTGTTAAATTACATAGATAACATTACAAATGTTTGAAGAACCTATCACACAAGAATGAGGATTTAATCTGTAACCAGCTTACAATGTTGGAGTACATAAGAATTTACTTTTCCAAACAAAGTATTTAGCCAATAAAGTATTCTTTCCAGCCAGATGAAATGCAAGACAGGGATTATACCACCCAAAAGCAGTCACCTTTACCCTGTACCTTCTCTCCATTCTGTTCCAGGATCGTGACCCTCTTTTCCTTTTGCAGCTGGAGAAGCAACAAGTAGAACGTCCTTTCATCTGGACAAACACTGGCACAGAGGGAACGCAGCTCTGAGAGGGCAACAACAGGGTGAGAAGAAAGCGCAGAGTTCTGATATAGGCGATAAACTTCCTCTGCTTTCTCCTGAAAGGAAGCAGAGCTGTCTATTAGCTCACACAGCACTCTTCCTTCTCTCACAACAACTGCCAAGTCCACACCTGCTTCCTCCCACACACTGAAGGTGAAGAGTTAGACGCATCATATTTTGGGCCAGATACACTTTCAGAATGAGTTGCACGTTAACACTCAAAAGCAATTACAGTGCTTTAAAAACATCACCATTAATGAAATGAAAACTAGTACTGTTTTCCACAAGAAACAAAACTACGCTATTCACATTCCCTGTGCAAATGCTATGGAGTAACGTAAGAACTACGCAGGCAGCAAGTTGGCTTCCTCTGCACTTCTTGAAATCCCCGCCCCAAGTTTAAACCCAATAAAAGCTTTTCTTTAATCCACACTGTAATTGTGCTCACCAAGTCATTTTGCATCATTTGTACACGGGCAGAGGAAAAAGAAAAGTTTTCCCCATTTCAAGTGAGAGTTATGGTCCACTTAAGACTATAGAAACAACTCTTTCCACCCACCCTCAGATTCCACATCAAGGCTTGTGGTTTGCCAGTCACCTTTTTAAAAGCTTTCTCTCCTCTCCTACGCATACATGCTCTGAAAAGGCTGTGGAATACCCACTGCAGAGGGAAGACACTGTCTGCTATCAGACTAACTACGAATAAAGGAACACATCTAAAGAGTTCTTGCATTTCTGCTAGTCCCAGTCATTTAGACGCCACTTGCACGCCACAACAGCAAGTCCTGCTGCTAATTTTAACAGTCACAGAGTAACACAAAGAGGGACACAAGGTCTCCACTGTCAGCATCGCACTGTCCAAGTCAGACTAAGCAACAATGAGTTGTGTGAATTCACAAGGCAACCCACAGGCCTACCACTAACAATGTGCCAAAGAAAAGAGTCTTTGACAGGATCCAAGGGCAGTTCTAATCACATCTGAAAAGGCGAGCGGAAAGCACGCGCTCTGAAGTGAAACTGGCCTTTAATAACGCACACGTGAGTTTGGCTCGACAATACGTTGGACTGACAGCCAGCGACTTCTACGTCACCCGTTTCTCCCTACAACAGATGGCACTCAATCTGCAAGTTTCTCTTGCACGAACTCAAACCTGAGATTTACAGCAGTTTCACAGCATACTACTTGCCTTTCTGGACAAGGAAGCAATCTTGCCCCTCCCATTTATCAGAAGTCAGTGAAAAGCCATTATGTTAGTTTCAGGGAACATCTATAGATATAAAGTACTTCTTATCCCCGAGTAATATATTCCATCCTCTCTCTACAGGTTTTTAAATGCCTAAGGAGTACAAATGAAGGTCTATTCAACCCTGATCCTCCCTTGCTAGCACATAAAATAACTCACAGTTTTTCTGGAGATGTAGAATCTTGAGAAAGCTCTCAATAACACTCACCTGAAGCAGCTCCACATAAATCAGGACTTCTTCTTCCTCAGGTATTTTACTGTCACCCAGCACACTGGAGAGGGTCCACTTCAGGGGCTTCAGAATGAAGACTCCCACACCCCAGGAGATCCAGCTGCTGTCTACACTGGCCATGAAGTCTGACTCCCTCTGCAGCTTGCCACGTCTAGAGAAGAGACATGCATACAAAACTGAATATGGTCAGTCTAAACCCTTCCATTGGCAGTAAGCAAGAAGGCCATTGGGGAGAATTATTAACCGAAACATTGCTCTACGCTTGGTACATCCACAGTCCTAGTGGTGTTTTCTAACACCAGCTTCTAGCTAAAGTTTGATGTGTTACTACCAGGTATGAAAGCGCACAGAGGTCTCCGCTCCTCCCCAGCTTCCTCTGGACACAAAGGTCTTTTGTTCACTGTTTTTCCAGTTTCACAAGTTTCTCCGAGTTTTCTGACTTGAAACTGATGAGGTATTCAACAAGGAAATGGATGGGGAGGGTCAGTTTTTAGAGGGGGCAGCTGGACATTTCAGGATACTTCAGTTGTGCATTAAATTGCAAACATAGCTTATCTCAGATCCTGAGATTTTCTTTTTTATGTTACAGACACAGACTCAGCTAGCTCCTGCTGTTCTTGAATCTTTTCAGGGTATCAGTCCCAGGCTCTAATTCCACAACACAAAACACTTGGTTGCAAACACCAGCACACCACATCCACACATCTCTGTACACCATCACATAGGATTTGCGGCTCGATCATCACAACAACCATTTCAGGGAACGTAACCCAACTGAACACAAACCTCCCCTTGCACCTGCAAGCTCTTCGAGCACAGTATTCCCCTGGGATCCCCTGCACTCCCCATGGCCCACTGCCCTCCCACAGCTCCTCTGACACTCCATCTGTGCTTTTCCTTGCACAGCGCTCCCAAATTCCCCTCACACAACATAACCCCATACCTCCTTAGACCTCTGTCCTCTCCTCTACTTCGCAAGCCCTAGCACAGCAACAAAACCCCGTCACGCTCTCCCACGCTCTTAGCGCACGCAGGCACAACCACCCCACCAAGAACAGCACCGAGCCTTCCCTCGTGTCCCCCCTGCACCCCTCCATTTATCGAGCACCCTGCAGTGCTCTCCCTACCATGCACACAGCCGGCATCTTCCAGGCTGGCATGACATGGGAGCTCTCCTTGCTTGCATCCAAGGCGCAAAGCTCCCTTACACCCCCTCCTTCTGCAACCACCCTTCCTCAGGGCTCCCGTCCCTGCTAG
>NW_009610801.1:0-1942 GCF_000690535.1 Cariama cristata
CACTCAGGGTGCAATAAGGCGGCCTCTCATTGGGCACGCCGCTCTCCTGGAAAAGGCCGGTCACGGCGGCGCGAAGCAGACCGGGAAACTCTTCTCGCCCTCCCACCCTGCGCCTTCCCATTGGCCAGAACAGGCCGGGGGCGGGGCCTCCCGCGGGAGGGGCGGTGAAGGCGCTAACGCTCCCCGTTGTGAGGGCGGAGCGGTCACCGTCCCTTTGGGAGGCGTGGCAGGGGTGCGTTAGTCGTGTTTAACTGGGGAGGCTAAAGCCTGCTCTGGTTTTAATGGCTGATATTTCTTTCACAAACTAAAATGGCTCTTTAAAATGTCCAGTGGGTGCTATCGCTGCGTCTGCGCCCAGAGGGCGCAGCGCCGTTGGCTGAGGCGGCTACCGGTGGAGAGAAACCTCCGTTTGGAGACCCACAGGCGATAACCCGCTTGATATTTCTGGGTTTGGAACACAGAAGGTGAAAACATTCTCCCTTGACCACAGGATTTTCCCTTACAGACACACAAAAAACCCTCTAAAATCCTAAGAGTGAAATGAAATTTGAGTTCAGAACAGACTTGCAGTAGTGGGCCCTCAGCCTAAACCCTCTGCTTAGAGCAAAATCCCAGGTAGGATCCCAGCTTCGCTGGGCTTCTTTCAATAACTGCGTACCAAGTGTGTCTCAAGACTACCAAACGTGCATCTGGGAAGCTTGACCTTGCCTCCATGAAAGGAATACTCTTAAATATGTCGAGACACCAGTTCTCAAGACTGTAAATATAGCAGAAGTCTCCTCTGCTATACTGCTGCACTCCAACTAGAGAAAAATAAACTTGAACACGAGTTCCCTTATGTCAAAGGAAACTTAAGAATCAGAAAAAATATTATTACTGGCTGGCAACCATAGCATTGTGAAATTACAAAACATTTCCTTCCATCTATAGAGAGTGCTGAAAACAGCTGTGGAAAGGCTCTTGACAGTGAAAAATGGAAGAGAGTCCAGGGAGGTGATGAAGGTAGACAGATACTCTTCCTGGGCTGCCCATCTGCACACTTGAACCCCTAAGCAAAACAGATCGTGGGGAATGAAGTTCAGATCAATAATGGCTCGAACAGTTCAGCTGCCTCCACATAATGATTTTCAATTGCTCTTAGAACTTCTATACTAATACAAATGTAGGTAATCAATGAAAGCTAGCTTTTGATTTTGAATTTCAGGACTGAGTGCAAGATCAGCTCACTGGTCCATACAGGGCAGTGTCTCAGTCTGCGGACGAGGGACACATCTGGATGCAACATGTGTCACGTTAAGTAGAATTGAAGCACAAGACTATCCTCTACACAGAGTTTCATACATCACTAGAACAGCAAAAAGGGGAACTCAATCTGCATCAAACTTGGAGAAACAACACAGGAAATGTGAACTGAGGCCAGACTAAGCAGGACTGACCAACAGGAGAGAGAGAGACGGGGCACATGTGCTTCCTAGGAGAGAGTCTCCAGTATAAACACAATGCAGAGATTCCTGCCTGTGTGAATCTGGGATATTCTGTATCCAGGAGGGAAGTTTGAAGTGGCAGAAATCTGTTTAACCCATATTGCTTTCTAATGCAGCTAAAAGCTATGAGAAAGCCTGTGAAAACTCAGAACCCAAAGAAGGAAGACTTGGATTCTACCACTTAATGCAGCGTTCCTTCAACTGTGCATTTTGGTTTGGGTTGGTGTTTTTTTTTAAAGAAAATCCAGTTAGTGTGATTCAAGATTGAAGACAGGCAGGTAAGAGAGGAATAAAATGCAGAAAAGGATAACTAATTCAGAGATTTTACTCATCTTACCATTATGAACCTTTTCTATACCCAGAAAGCTTTCTTTGCTATGCAGACAGATAGATATTACTTTCAGGAAGCCTGGAATTTAATTTAACAGTGGCTCCTGTTAATTTAGTTTGAAGTTCCC
>NW_009610801.1:1977-2911 GCF_000690535.1 Cariama cristata
CAAGTAGTGTCAGCTTACTTGAAAAAAATCCCAAACAGGTTGAGGCCATTTCAGGAGCTATTTCTATATAAACATGCACTTTATAAAATCAGAAACCACTGCAGCCTCCCCCTGCTTTCACATTCCTTCAGATTACACAGGTTGCATTTTTTTTGACGACACTAACTTGTGCTTGCTCCAGTGCCAACTCCTTCCATTTTGGACTTCAGTTTGTAAAACATACAGGTGATAAGGCCAGTTGACTTCAAAATGGAATACCATGTAATTTCTGAATGGAATTTTAAACAAACACGGCTTAAAAATATGTACTCTTAAGCAATGCAATACAGACAAATGTTGAGAATTTGTTGTTGACAATGTTGACTCTGCAGTTACCACACATTCAGATTTTCACCTTGTTCCCTCCTGTATATTTTGTACTTCTTTGCCCTTCACTAGTAAATAATAATAATGTGTTATCTACATGAAAGTCTACTGACATTGTTCATGCATGGTCTTTAATTAAAACCATTTGGGCCATAACACTGAGCTCGTTTTTCAGAAACAAGTTGACCATAAAGTAGAGGTGAATAGGGGAGTCACTGTCAGATTTAGTAGTGCAGTAGTTACACAGCGAGCCAAAAAAATGCACTTGAAAACCAGAGGAAATTTGTAGCAGAGGGATCAAGGCCCAGCACAAATAACTGGGACTGTTCCCAAACTGTAAGAATCAGTGTTTCTGCTCTAATTTATCACAAAATACTGTTTAAAAAGCATCGATTCATCTGGAAAGGTTAAAGGCAAGAAACAAAATCCCAGAAAGCCTCAAGAAGGGACTGAGGACTCCCCTCCAGCTAAATGCCAGCTCAAACCTCTTCACACCCCCACTCTTCGGTACAGGCCGTGCCTGGGCCTCGGCCGCGCCTCAGCGCCATGGAGGCGCGGGGCGGAGACC
>NW_009610802.1:0-15049 GCF_000690535.1 Cariama cristata
GAGGGACGGGCACAGGACAGCTGCCTGCTGAGAGGCCCTGGCTGGCAACCCGGGCTGCACAACCACCCAACAGCTAACTCCGCAGCGGGTAGGGATGAATGTCGCGAGAAGTCAGAAACTTCGACCGACACGTTGATTCCCTCGAGGAACGCAAACTGTCAGGCTTGACCCATGAGGAGATCCAAGCGTGGGGTGGGCGCAGGGACTACAAATCTCAAGCTGGGGGGAAATCGTGGTGGAGATGTGGACACCGATGCAGTGGGGAGCACACAGGCAAGGAATGGGACTTCCCGATCTCACGCACTCCGACCGTGCCTGTGCTGCTGCCGTTTCTCCACATCTTCCCAGACATCACGCACCTGCATCCGGAGAGCAGCTACGGCTTGACGGGTAATCCCAACACACCGCAGGTCGTCATGGCACGGGCTGAACCTCCAACAGCTCGCTTTGGTAAACACTCATTTCTAACTAGGATCGCTGCCAAGCCACTGGAAGTACTGAGAGACACGACAACCGTAGTTGGAGTCCTTGATGGATCCAACAAAGTTAGGACTAGTAGTCAGTAAAATGTCATTCTCGCAATCTTAGACTCTTTTCATCCTCAAACCCAAATGACACCAATTTTGAATGACTAATGCCACTTGGTGCAAATTTCAAGTTACTCCACGCAAGAATATGGATTTTAGGCCACTTGAAGAAGTTAACCTTTAGGCACAATGCCATGCTGAACTTTAACAACAATGACTCTTTCTGTATTTTTTTCTATATAAGCCATTTCAAAGTAAATAGAACAGAAAATACACATAAATATCTTTAGCAACTCACTTTTGGACTTTCTGAACTGCTTTGTGTAGCTAGAAAACTTTTTACTATGATAGCTCTCCAATAGCTCTTTTGAAATAAGAAACGTCCTTGAAAAGGAGAATAGTCTTTAACGTACACAGAGCAACTATGTTACCTCATAAATATTAATGAACATTAAACTGCGTGCCATGAAAATAATTTTCATGCAAAAGGTCTTATGCAGGTAGGTGCATTCACTGGCAAAGTTCACACGTAATTCTCCCTACTGGTTGCAAATCCTTGGTGATACATGGAGGTCTTTCCTTTTAGATATAATGAAGGATATTGGGACTCAGAATGTAACATCGTTACAGGAAATTAAAAGCAAACAAAAACAACTGAGAAGTAAGCAAGCAAACAAACAAAAAGGCAGCTATTTGATTTGAATGTGAATTTCCTACCTCTTCTGAACTGATTTACCCATCCCTACATTTTGCTCTTTAAATTTTAAAGCATCTGAACATTTGTTCTGTCAGTCGAGAAAAAATGGACTTACTTAAACTCATGTTAGATCCCCTGGGGATATCATGGGGAAAATAGGACAGCAGTGCTAAGAAGAAAAACTCCATCTACAGCATCTTTTACAATTAAAAACTTGCAAACAGTGAACAGCAACAACAGCAATAAAAACAGTCAGAAGTATTTCATTCCTTTTTATGCTGTAATTCAAAACTCGATATTTGTACCCAATGACCAGTGTACAAAAAAATGCAAATGAAAATTACTTACGTCAGTGGCCATAGCTGACAGTAGCTCTGCATGAAGTGCATAATTCTGCATCCATATTTTCACTGACATCTAATTAACATACTATCTTCATCAAATTTCAAATGAAAAGTCTCGAGGTATGATCAAATTGAATAGTACCTATTTCTTTGTCATGCCTACGATGCAAAAGAAATTTGCCATCCTTCAAGTATGTTAGAAATACTGATGGAGACAACAGGAAAGCACAAATTTATGTCCTCAAATTTTTTAACTGGGATGTCTAAAACTTTACTTTGATGAGTCCTGCTAAAGCTTTATCTATACATTTTCAGTTTCTAGATGTTTAGATTTCTTCCTTTAAAAAAAATTACAATGACTTTCAGCTGAGTAAAAGCTAAGAAAACTGGGACAACGAAGCTACCCCCAACTATAACCAGTTGCCTGAAAAACTTGATATTAGGAAATTGTGTCTGTAACATTTTATCCTTACAAAAGCATATGAAAGGAAATACAGCAAGAGCAAATCTCTGTATTTCATAGAAATTACACAACTTTGCAGCTTCAGGGGACTTTCTGCCATGGGTATGTTGGACTTAATTATCTTGGACTGGAGAACTAACACTTTGGAGGCTGAGAGGGTTAAGTGGGATGAAACCCATGTTTCTTATTCACAGCAAAAGAAGCTTCAAGGACTTTTTAACCTCCTGTTGGTTTAGATTAATGACCTGGTTTCAGTGCATTCTGATAATTTCGAATGCAAGTTCAGCATTAGATTTATTATTAGGCTTATTACAAGATTTTTAAAACTCCAATCAAACAGAACCTACATGTAGCGGAATTGCAGAAATCAAGATAGGACTAAAGCAATAATGTGGCAGACTCCAAACTCAGATTTCTTGTACAAGAGATAAAAAGTGAAATACTTTGTTAAAAAACCCTACGTATTCCTTAGCATTTTTGTAAGTTTCCAGAAAGATCAAGTTGTATAAATTGGCTAGGAATTTTATTTAGAATTTTTTTGCACATTTACTAAAACCCATAAAAAGCACTTTCATGGCCAAATTAAATCTTTTAAATAATTTGAAAGAACGTATTTGCTTACAGATAAGATCTCAAACTCCTCGCTCTCTTAAATGGTCCTGCCCGTAAGATCTTCACCACTGAATTCCCAGTCCTTTTCTATCCTCTGTTCAATACTCTCAAAGTCAGACTTCCTAAGCTCTTCTTGGGTGTGATGTTTTGACATCTTTTTTCTACTTTGTTTCCATACTTTTTCAGTAACCATTTTCCCCTTCTATTCAGAAATGGTTTATCAGCTGGCTTTAATAAGCTAGCTTAATAAGCTTAAACCAATACAAAGTTAAATTAATGGAGAAATTTTTTTCCTGTGACTATGAATAAGATTTCTCCAGCAGTTCTTTATGTCCTTTAAGAATAATAAAAGTCATTAAAAGCACCAGATTTGGAAGAGGTGTAAAACACATGAATATCTCCTGATGTAAGATTATTATGCCCTTTAAAATAATAAGATATTTAAATATAAATACTTTGTGTCGATTTTTATTAGGTTCCTTGCACTCTAAGATAAAATACTTTTTTAAATTAATGACTGATAAGGAAATAAATCTGTTCCTTTTCCATTATAGGTAAATTACCATGGAGTCATTTGTTGCAAGTTTCTTGCTATCAAAAAAAAAGAGAAAGAAAGTCTTCCCTAACTTCCCCCCCTTACCTTCTTCATGTTGAAGAAAATAATTCTTCTATAAATTAGGATACAAGCAAAAATTATTGTTGTATAGCAAACATTAAACAATAAATTATCTAGTTTTCCTGTATCAAAAGTTGGAATGCCTTTCTTTTTTCTTCTGATAAATTTGTGATTTGTAATATGCATGTTCTGATTTCAATGGTTACTTCATTTCCTCCTCAGGTTACACGCATAATGACACAGTTAAAGTTGGAGTGCCTTTCTTTTTTCTTCGGATAAATTTGTATTTTCAATATGCATGTTCTGATTTCAATGGTTACTTCATTTCCTCCTCAGGTTACACGCATAATGACACAGTTACACAATAGTTTATTTTAAGAACTTGGCTATACTTGGCCTGTCATGAGTATCATACATAATCATGACCTTCCAGATCACATCTTCCATTGGTACCTCTACAGTTATCACGTTGGTTGGTTATATTGCTCCACTGGCACTCATTTAACCTGAGACAACAAGCAACAGAAATAGAATTGGCTTTGTGACATGCGTAAACTGGCCCAAGAATTTTCGCAGATTAGTTTCAAAGACGTCTTGCTTAATCTGCTCTGAAGCTCTGAAGGAAAGGCTGTGTTTTAGTCCCAAGCTGAGGTACGGGTGCTCGCCCTCCTTCTCTTCCCCGGAGCTGTGCCTGCTCTTGAGTGTGCGTCAGAGCAGCTGCACCACCGCACAGTCATCCCTCCACATCACCACGGCTTCTTCCAGCTACAAATGTTGTTTTTAAATAAAGAATCTCCTCATTTTTATTGTTGGGTGTAAGCAAGCATTGTACTTGTGCACCTCGGCTTCACCTTGAGCCCTCATTCACCGAAAGCGTTTGATTAATCAGATTTACTGTCTGAAATAATTGAAATAAATGAGAATAATAAAATAGAACACAACAAACTAGAATTTAAATATACTACCTCTGGCTTTCACTCGATGTTCCCCAACTCTTGTGACCAACCATGCTGGTTTATAGAACTTGGTATTTTGTAAACACATCTATTTTTTGAATTAAGTAATCCGTGTCTCTTAACATTTTTTCGTGTATGAAGTCTCTCCTTGCTTTCTGTAATTGCCATCTATATCTGGATTCTTGCTACTTTTTTTTTTTTTTTAAAGTTGGAGCCACCATATCTTAGCGTAGTATAAAGAAACGAAGACACGCTATTGAGTTCAATAGGTTGTACATTAACAGCCCATTCCTTATGGGCTGGATGGATCGGTGTCCTCTTCTGCATCTCTTCTTCCAGTCCTGTTTGGCTTTTTGGACAACAGTTCCATTATCCACTGTCAAATGTAGTACAAATAAGCCAAGACTTACTGTTGCTCTTTACTGTATCTAAGTAGTAATAAAACTGAAAATCAGAAGTCATCTGTACACTTTCAGAAATAATCAGAGAAACAGATAATTTACCACACTTTTTGCTAAGGACAAAGCTAGGTAAGTGCTGATGACCTAAGAAGATTCAGAGATGTGTGTCAGTCACAAATACTATGGAAAAGCAAGCGTTACTTGCCCTGTTCAAATGCATGTGCTGTTTGCATAGATTTTTCTCTATATGTAAAAATAGGTATAATTTTAAAAAATTCATAGAATCATAGAATCATTATGGTTGGAAGAGACCTCAAAGATCATCAAGTCCAACCGTATACCCGATGCCACCATGCCCGCTAAACCCACTAAACCATGTCTCGAAGTGCCACATCTAAACGTTTTTTGAACACCTCCAGGGACGGTGACTCCACCGCCTCCCTGGGGAGCCCGTTCCAATGCTTAACGACTCTTACAGTGAAGAAGTTCTTTCTAATATCCAGCCTCAATGGTGGACATTGGTGTAACTTGAGACCATTAATTATTTTCCTTTCAGAGGAATTTAGCATTTCAATCTCACAAGAACTATGCCAAAATGAAGCATCTTGCACAAAATACAAACTATGGTATCAGAGTAAAAAAGCCTGCCCTTATTCACCTGCAAAACTGAATAAGGCATGGATAACAAACTTTCTTTTTACTATCTAGCCAGTATAGAATTACCTTTGAAAGGCGCATTTGTAGACTATCAGGCAATTGAATCTTCGTGGCCTGTTAAGGCCAGGATCCTGCAAGGCAGAGAGGGCAAATGGCTTCAGGCTGAGAAAGCTCCCATCTTCCAGACAGACAGATCTAGGGAGATCCTCTCCCCGTGCAATTTCAGCAAAGCCAGGAAGGGCCCCTCCAGTTGTGGCTTGAGTCACCATCCCAGCCCACACGATGTGACGCTTGTCACGTCACCCCGTAGTAACAGAAGGTCCTCTCCTTTCCCCATCCGAGAAATGTTCAGATAGGCAGTGTCAGGGGACGTGCAATAACATATGTCACCTTAAAACAACATGCTGTATCAGTGGCCAAATAAGTAAACTGCTCTATGAGTATTTACTAAACATACCTGTATATAGACATTATGGATTGCCCAAACTTGATGGCTTTTCAGAAAGGAGAGAAATCTTTCATATAGACCTCACAGGAACAACAACTGAAATCACAGAATCATAGAATGGTTTGGGTTGGAAGGGACTTTTAGAGATTATCTAAGTCCAACCCCCCTGCAATGAGCAGGGACATCTTCAACTCCATCAGGTTGCTCAAAGCCCCATCCAACCTGACCTTGAACACTCCCAGGGATGGGGCATCTACCACCTCTCTGGGCAACCTGTGCCAGTGCCTCACCACCCTCACACAAAACATTTCTTCCTTAAGTCAAGGGTCAATTTATCACGACAGCTCTCACAGGCACAACTCCTCCTCTGGATTAGACTGCAGGGAATCGAGAAAAAACAGTGAAACACATACTGGAGGTTATTCCTATTTCCATGCGTTAGCACGTCTATCTTTAAGAATTAACCTAACAGACATCCAAGGTTAATTATGTTGGCATCCATAATTACCTTACCCTTACACAAAACTTTACTGTAGGATATTTGAGATTCAAAGGTGTTTGAATTGCCAGATCCATTTTAACTCAGAGATATCAGTGCACAAAATGAGTTTAGGAAAAAAAAACAGGCAAGAATTGTTTGGAGCCTGTGGTCCAAAGTTCAGACTGGCATCGCGGCTCTCGAGACCAGACCAAAACATGGGCTTAACAGAATGCAAATTCTGTATTCTGGCTAATCTCAGTGTTGCCTCAGCATATGTGGGAAACCCTAAATACATGTTTAAACTTGATTTTGGAAGACGTGCTTGGTGTTTTGCATGTGCTTAGTGCATTTCTGGGTAGGAACAGACAAATACTTACTTAAATACTATAGAGAAGACAAGTTCAAATCAGGACATTTCACACAAATACACTTCAGTTTGGATATATACTAATAATTAAGCAGTCTTTACAGCAGTTTCTGAAGATACCAAGGAAAGAACTAAGCAGAAAAGTGAAGTATCATGGGTTTAATGCTTTTAGAGTGATTTCGGGCAACTTCAAATGACAAACATTTCTATCCACTGCACTCCTGATCTCTTATCAAGCCGTAGCTAATCAGCTGTAGGCTGTCCTGCTGCTAACTCAGGCAACAAACCACTCGTGACTTTAGCAGATGTTCTCCTTTTCGTGCCAACAGGAATATTTACTAACATTTTTTCATGTTATGGTTTTCTGTCTCAAAACTTATTCCTCAGGATCAGGAATATGCCACATTCAACCAGTTAGAGCCATAAAAATCCATTTACTAAGGTCGGTGCTTGCTTGAAAGTTACACAGGAAGATCTTTACAGTTTAATCATTCAAACTAGGGACTACGTAGACCCCATGTCTTTAAAAATAAGAGTATATTGAAGTTTGTTGTTAAAAGACAGAGTTCTTCAAAACCAGGAAGGCTTTCCACTGTGAAGCTAAACATGCGCTCTGTTTTTATCCAGCTTGTCTGAGCCAAATGAGGTGGTTGCTCAAGAAGGGGAAGAGATGCCCACTGGTAAAGGAGTCTTTTATTACACAGGTATATAATCTCCAATTTGTAAACAAAACAAAGGGAAACTCTCTTTTATTTAGTATTCACTAACCAGCACCTCAGGGAGAGCTAAGCAAGCCTTTATAAAGAAAAGCAGCTAAATTTTCTTTAGGGTTAACATTTAACTGTATTTACATAGAATTTTCAATGTTCATAAATACCTTCAATGCACTCCCGTGAAAGTTCATTTTCCATGTGGATCTGTTAAAGGTAAAAATAGAGATTAAGAAACTTTCCTAAAGACATGAGTTAGTCACAGGGGATGGAGGATTCATGAATCCAGCTTCTTGGTAAATCCAAATTATGTTCCCTCTTATATTAGTCTGAAGTTTCTGAACCGTAGTTAATGCTACCAGGTGTTAGGTAAGCTTAGATTTTATTGCTTTTCAGCCTCTTGCAAACTGTAAATCAATTTTAAAAACTGAAATATATGTGAATACTGTCTGATGGCTGCCACATTACAGAGACCCAGGGCAAACAGAAAGGAGAGAAAACAGACGTATTTTTTTCTCTCTTGGGTTTTCTTGTTGTTGCTTTGCTGGCTAGGCACAATCACCCCTTCCTTTGAATCGACAACACGGACCACAGTAGCTGGTAGCAAGGCAGTGAGCAAGAGTGCTGTCTGCTGATATAAGAGTTAGCATTTCAAATGACCTCCTTTTATTTGTCATTGCAACGGTGGAGGGATTTGCACATGGTTACACATCTCAGCTGAGGGGGCAGGTAAACTCAAATTTAAATTGCCATGTATTAAAATAAGCTAATTGGATCTTTTTGGCTAATCTGTTTTATTTGTTGTTAGGAAGACTGGATGTGTGTGCACAACCGTTACTGGGGCAGCAGTTTCCTAAAATTTGCTAACTTGGTTGTTTTGATTATCTGACTGTATCTTGAGTGAATCATTGGTACATTTAACCTACGAGAAGCTGAGAAAACAGGCGAGAGCTGTATTTTGAGTCAGGTCTGGGCCGTTACAACACATGAACACAGAGTCCTAATGGATGAACACAGTGTAGGCAAATCTTAAAGTCTTTAAAAGAATTATTTCCCTTAAATGCATGTTCTGACAAGATTATCCAATAACATGACAACATTGACAAGAAATCATTTTCCTCGCAGACAAAAAAATACAATAAACAGAAAATAAAACCATAGCCATCCTAACAGATTTACAAATACCTGGTGACACAGAAAAATTATAATCACTTTGACATGAACATTCTCATTTGTTTTATCACTGACCTGTAATTCTAGCAAGGGGAGTTCATACATGTGAATTGGAAAACTCAAATCAGCTGCTCATTTCCTAAGATTTAGGTCTACATACTGTTTCACTCTTAAGAATAAATGCAAAAGACTGATGCATTCAACAGTTGGGGATAAAAACACTCCACCGTAGTCTAACATCTCTCAGAAGGCAAACAAGGCAATCATTTCCAAGCCTTGTAATTTTTAGAAACTCAGATATAGCATTGGTACACCAGGCTGTTATTCTGCTGCAAGTTTATGGAAATTTTACTAAAATCACGGGGATTCTCTGTATAAAGATGTCGTCGGTGTTGTGACCTGATTTTCAAAGACAGTGAGCACCCAGACCTCCCTTTGGCTTCACAAACAGCTGTAGATGTTCATCATGTCAGATATTCAAGCCATTAGCCTTTCAGCATTCTAATATTTAAGATCGTTTAGATAGATTTACCCAGAGGAAATTACTGTAGCTATTAATTTATGTTCATTTCCTCACACGTAGAGAGAACATATGAAAGTCAAGTCATTTTTGCTGCTGACAATAAAAGTCACTCATTCAAAGATCAAGTACTTTGTGGTTTTGCTAGCCCGAGCCCTTCATGCCTTGTCAGCTCTCTGTCCTCACTGGAAGACCACCAGTTAATGGATTTAACCTTTACATTAGTGAAAAGTAATAGATCAGCATGTCAAAGATAAGTTACACTAAAGTCATGTATGTCCTCTTTCTCCTTCACTTCTTTTTATAATGATTACGTCTAATTTCCTTCACCATTGCTTCACTTAGTTTCATAGAAAGTACACTTACTCAAGCACGTAAAAGGCAGTTTAAAAGAGCAAAGTTACAGCTGTTCGCAAAGCTCACTGCTCTCTGAAATTCAGCTCCCACATGTGCCAACTTCAAAATGTCACTAACCATCTCCTGGAGACACCTTGGCAATCTCTTCCAGCTTTGGACTTGAGCAACAGTTTAAGATAACTGAATGTGTAATAACTTTTTTTCCAAGGTAATGTGAAAAAAAAGAGAAAAATCACTTGATGTCAAAATAAATCTCTGAGTATGAAACAACTGAAAACAAAAAGATGACTATTTCACTGGCATTTTATGCATTTCCTGCAAATACAGTTACTTGTACGTAACATGAACAATCATGTACGAACTGATAGATAATATGGAGGTGTCAGAAAAGAACCAGAGGTCTACACTGAAAAACTCCGGGAGCGTGGGCAACAGCTACACGACTTCAGCTTGGTGCTTGTTTCCAGGAAAACACCCAAGACAACGCAGTAGAAAAACAAAACCTGAATTGTAGACAATGAGAAACAAAAAGATTTAGGAATTCAAGAAGTCAAAACAAGAAACTGCTAGTAACTTTCTTTTCCATGACACATAAGCCCCTAGGACCATCCCAAGTTGATTAAAATGAACAATCTTCTGAAATACATGCAAGACCAACTTTGTCAATGATTTCTGTAGATTCAAGATTAGAAACACCGAAGTGGAATTAATTATTTTATTTATTATTTACAAGCAAGTTTCACCTGGAACAAGCAAAGTTCAAGTACAAATTTTCAGGCCCCGTACAGCGTGTTGCTTCTGATAATATCAGCTGGGTTTCAGAGCCATGAAACAGAAACCCAGACATCACAGGCTCCAGCATCTGTCTATAAATTTGACAAATAATTCTCAAGTTTAACAGAAGTTGAAGGTCTCGGTCTTAATGAGCAAAAGTTTGATGCCACGACCGGCTGTAGTGTGGATTTGTATCAAGTTCAGTGACTCCTCCAAGGACCCAATGGTTTTGTTCAGTTCTCTATATAGAATATTTCTCTTTTTCAGTTCAAATTAAAAGTCTACGTACTGTAAAGGAATAACAAGGATGCAAACCAAATACATTTTTAAAACTGTTCACAATATTTACTGAGGCATCCTCCCAAGGCTCTTCCTAGGATACCTTTGGCTGCACTTTACTCTGCAGTGTTATACGTGAATGAATCCTTGGAGCCAGTACAAAGTTCTAGTGTTTTTGAGTATAATGATTCACAGCAACAGTTTTGAATGCAACACTAGGTCTTAAATCCATCCACTGTTTATAGAAAGAGCTGGGTTTTGGTAAAGAGAATGCAGAAGCTTGAAAGAAGTCATAGTTTCCATAGGACTTGTTAAAAGTAGCATTTCCAAAACAGGGAATGGATTATTTTCTGCTGGATTTTTCAGCTCTTACAGCTCTTTTCCCTTCCCTATCAATATTTCCAAGTCCAAGCTGCTAGCTGAAACACAGTCCAGCAGGTGATTAATTCAGGCAGTCTTATATTTCTACACACACATGCATTCAATAGTATATTGGTTCCTGTGAAGTCCATGAAAGTTTTGCTAGTTTTCAGTAAAATTATGTTACTGTTCATCTCTTCAAAAATTAAAATTAAAACCAAACTCACAAAGAGATGTATTTCATCTTTGTACAGCTGCAAAGAAAAATGAAATTTTACTAAGGTAAATTATGGTATGCAAAATGCTGACACGAAGTACTTGTTTTCATGGGTAAAAAAATCTTAGAGGAGGCTGGAAGGACAGATGATGCTAAAACTAAGGTGACGCTGGGGACTGCTATAGCTCTTACTCCATAACAGAGTGAATCAATGGAGCTGTATAGGAACGTTTACAGGAGGGCAAAATATAAATGAGCTAATCTCTTCATGTTTATTTTACAGTTCTAAAGAGTGATTTACTACTATAACAACTTTATTTTTAAAAAAACAATAAACAGCTGTTTGGTCCTAACTTTCTCAAAACTTTTTCAATGATGACAGATAGACATTTGGATATTTGGATATATTAGATATTTCTCAGGTATATACTCTCCCAGCATAATCCAGAATGTTTTAACAATATCATTGATAGTCATAAAGTTTATAAAAATAAATAACCCAAAAATGCAAAAAACTTCAAAATCATGGCTCACAACCCATTTTGGTAGACTATATGCCTCCAGGACAGTCTTTTCCTTGGATCTTGTCTGATAGAAGATAACAAGACAGGCTGTTGGTGACTGCATTTTCTGTACTCCACTTTGTTATTGCTTGATAAGAATGAATTAAGGATACTTCCCCGAGTCTGGGACTCCATTAGAGCTACCAGAAAATGCCCGTAAAAGGAGAGAATGTTTTGAAGAGTGAGATGTTATTGAGAAAAAAAAAATTAGAATTTTCCACCTATGAATTGGCCAACATAAGGTGAACCTGAAATTACCAAAACATCAGAACACCAATCCAGTACTACACGTATTCAAAGTATCATTCAACTCCTTGGAACCGGTATAAGAAAAATAAGCACGCTAGAATTTTATGGTTTTATTTTTTACTCAGTTTTGTTACGGAAGATGATGATCATGATCAAGCACTGCAAAGTCTGAGTTTTTCACAGAATTCAGTACAGACTTGCAGAAAAACATTAGGTTTTAGCAGTTTCCCTTTGCAACACTTCAGTTTAATATTATGAAAATATGAAAGGTATATACGTTTTTGTAGTATAGTATATAGTAGAGTATTTCCCTGACTCCTCAGGATTACTCATCAATTATAGAAAATGATTCATTCTACATCTTAGCTGAAGCTAAAGTAAAAAAAAAAAAAAAAAAAAAAAAAAATCCAAAACAAAACATGGCTTTGGGAAGCTAGTTTGAAGAATTTGTCCTTTTTGACATACATTTTAAACAAGATCTCAATTAGAACAGCCCATTACACAGCAAGACTTTAATTTTCACCCTCAGTCAGTCATAATGAGCCGCACTGGTCTCTGCCGTGGTCCCCTGTGCACACACTCCATATAATCGTGCTCACCAGCCTATTTCAGTCATATAACAGTCAAGTAAGAACATGTGCAGCCAGTAACACTTCGGAATAACGGGCCAGGTTCATCACTGAAGTCAGTGGGAGGGCATTTGGCCCATTAACTCAGAAATATAGGAAGTTTCATTATGGAGTAACCACTTTGCAGAACCAGACCATCTCGGCTTGTGCTCTTTCCTCAAGGCCCATATATTAATATCCGAGGGAAATCTCCAATCAGAAAGAAAATATTCCCTTTATGAGAATGGAATAGACTTTGTTACTGAAAAGCCCAGCTTATCCACGTTTGGCTGTGGTCGAAAAATCACACCCCACTTAGCATATAAGCCACGAGCAAATTGCTGCCTCCTCCTGCGTTATTATTTCCCGATAAGAAAACCGGAGATTATAATTTTAGCTCCCATCATTAAGACAGATGTGTGGTGCTCACTGTAGTGGGGATCTCAACTTCAGATCTAGAGTTTAGCACAGTTTACCCAAAGCATCTCTTTATCAGCTTGATTCTTAGTTTATTTAGAGTCTGCTGCAGCAATCTATTCCTATTCAGCAAAGCATTTATGCATATACCTAATAACAACTGCATTTAAGCAAATTCTGGAAGATAAACATGTCTTTAAATGCTTTACTCAGAGAAGAAATCTAAGCTGTGTCTAAAATAACCAACTGGACTGGGATCTTGCTTTTAAAGTATTTTCAGATGTTGACAGTAAAATTACAATAAGCACATTAAGAATGTTTTTCAGTGTGCATTTTTCTAACTAGACTCTGGTGAAAACAGTATTTCTGAGTGGAAAAAGATGGCTTTTCCTTAGTTAAAAGTGGTGGAAATTGTACTCTTCATTTGATGCAAAACATCCTTCCTTCATAAAAACATTTTTCCACGGTGGTATTTTTAGTTCCAGATTTTTCATTTTACATCTTTGGTGGAAAATGCTAATATTAATTAGTACTTAAATGCTAATTAGTATTTAAACTGAATTGTAACTACTAGGATGCTAGAGCAAGGTAAATGATTACAGTGTTTGTTTCGGGGATAGGGAAAGGCCTCAAGTTTAGTTTAGTTTCTAATTTTCCGTAGCAGAATACTGTAATGACAGGAAATACATTGCTTCAGTCAGAAGGCTGTCTGAGGACAAACTGATCCTCACCTAATTTAGAGGACGTCGTCATCCTCAGCTAATTTAGAGCAACGTAACATTTATAGCCTCCTACAGGAATTGATTTACATAACATAAATCCTTTGAGTAAACGGTGCAGTCAATTCTTTGCGGGTTTTTGTTTGTCTGTTTTACCAAAAAATCCCATCTTTTTCTTTTGAGTCAGAAGGCAGCTTTCTCTTAACTAGTGTATGTTGTACGTGATCGCATATTCCCCTACTTCTGACTCTTCCCTAATTCAAAATAGTTATCTTTTCCTATTACTTTCAAAGGCAATAAATTGACCCCAACTTCAGGGAGGACAGGAGTCAATCTGTGCTTCAGGAAACAGAGCAATAGCAAGTGGAAGAAGATTTCTCGGCACCAAAAGCCTACCAGTCTTCCAGAAGTATTGGGAACTGGAAAATTACCTCCTATCAAAATACGTCTACACTTAATAGCAACAAACCCAATTTTCTAATCTGAGAGGTTCATTTTGGTCCAACATCTACTTACAGAAAAAACATGTGCAAAGGCCCGAAAATTTTGCAAATCATTTTGCTATTCCTTAAAAAAAAGAAAAGTCAGTTCTCCCTAGGAATGTTTTTAATAAAAACCAAAACCAAACACAGACAACCAGCATGTTCACAGGGATTAAACTTTTTGCTTTCCTACCACTCCTACACAATGGCAATGACATGTAATTGGCATAACTCCATTTAAATCATTTTATACCATCTATGGGCTTGTCACTGAGCATTTTCAGAATGTAATTTAACGTTTCTGAAAATCCCATTGTCCTGGAAATAAGATGGAGTGAATCAGTGGTGGAACACACCCAGTGGAGTTAGATCTGGGAAACTCCAGCCTTTGCCTGGAATGAATTACATCAAAAATATTGTACCTTGAGTTTAGGGGATATGAATGGGAGACACACTGCATTAACATACATAACCTCCTCTTTGGCAATACTGTTTGATTCATAACATTTACGATCTGCTTAATGCCATTGCATAAATACATAAATGTAGTGCTAATTTTTTTCAGTGAGACATTTGCTGAAACTAAAGAACCTCCTGCTTGATTTCACAGCGAATGTGGCCTGAAAGCAGAAAGGAAGCATGAAAGGAAAACCGTGTAGTTTTACTCTAATGGTTGCTCCTGATATAAAACTTACATAAACCTTCTGCAATCTCATACAGTTTTTATTGCTCTCAAAAAAAAAATCATTCCGTTATACATATTTGCTATACTAGAACTGACAATGGATGGAGCAGACTGGTTTCTTTCCCTTTAGGAATGCACTTGGTCAACTAAGAAACCCCAGCTAAGGAAGAAAATGGTCCTGACTTGGGCATGGGATCATTTTACATCGAACTGCTTGAGATCAGTGTCTTTACTTGGCTTGTAACAAATTGCATATACCATGTCAGCATCGGGTGTTCCTCAGCTTTTAACAACTTTGCTATCCTTTCGGCCCTTTGAATTTCAGCGGTGATCATGTGCTACTTATAGTAATATTCTCTCTTTTTAT
>NW_009610803.1:0-268 GCF_000690535.1 Cariama cristata
AAATTTTTATTTCTTTATAAAGAAATTTATAAAGAATTCACATGAAGGAGTGCATGTAAACTAGTTCCATCTTCTTACTACCCCCTTGTGTATTACAAACCACTGAAATGAAAAAGTCACAGTGCTGAGAGAATTATCTTACAAGCAAGATTTTCTCAGGCCTTTGACACAAACGATTCAAACTTTTGACTCCAGTTTGGCAGCATAGTACTAGTGGTAGGAAAGCTCCTTAAAATATGTGTTCGTGCACCGAAAGCTTGATTGATGA
>NW_009610804.1:0-254 GCF_000690535.1 Cariama cristata
CGCGATGCCTCCCCGGAGCCCGGGGCTTGCGGTTGCCCCTGAGGGCTCAGTCACGCAGAAAGGCTGACTAAAGTCTGTGTCCCCCGCAAGAGCGGGACAATAGAGCCACCCTCCGGGTCACAGGTCACCTCCTCGCTGATTGAGATATTCGCCACTTCCCCCCACCCCCTCTGCTCCTCGGAGGCGCGGGGGAATTTCAAAGGGGCGGCCGGAGGGCGAGGATGCTCTCGACCGGGCCGGGGGACCGAGCGGCC
>NW_009610804.1:434-1006 GCF_000690535.1 Cariama cristata
CGTCCCCTGCCCCTGAGTTTGCCTCGGCCCCCTTCGGGACGACCGAACCCATTTATTCTGCAGCACCCTTAACTCGTCCTCGTGGTTTTCCCACTCGCTTCCGAGCCCGACGCGTGTTTCCCACGCAGCTGAACGGTGATTTTCATTTTTGGAGGGGAACTTCTCCCCATCACCACCAAACACGCGACAAACCCTGCTCCGTGGGTAAGGATGCCAGTGCCGGCCCGGCTCCCGGGGCTACAGGACGGAGCCCGCTGGCACCTACATTTCCTCGCCACCCAGGTCTTTCTGCCTGCCTCCGCCCGGCCTTTGATATTCTTCGCCCCCTCCCCTTGCCGAAGTTCAGACCTGTTTACTCCAGCCCGTATCTCTGAAGTTCAAATGTACATGTGCTTCCCCCTCCGCTGAGTGACAGCTACAATGGAAATGTCTCGTTCGCTCCTGGTTTGCATTTAATTACACTGGAGATGCAATATGTTTATGGCAGGAGAAAAACTACTTGTCTCTACGCTTGTTAGGGATATTCATTTAACCGCGATACAGGGTGGTTTAAAAGCTATTTGGGGCGTATG
>NW_009610805.1:0-3073 GCF_000690535.1 Cariama cristata
GGTAGGGGGCAGGAGATAATGGGCTCCACCATCGCGCTTTCTTGGGTTTTGGGAGGGCTTTTTTACCATTTTCTTTTTTTTCCCTTTTTTTCTTTCTTTTTAAGCGACGCTGTGTCTTCCCCGAATTTAGTTTTATATTTTTACTGCCCCTTCGAGGAATATACCGGTGCCTTGCCTTTCCGTCGACCCACTGCCACCCGGCTGTCGGCAGAAAAAAAAATGGAGGAGTCCCTCCTCAGCCGCGTGTGGAAACCACCCCCCACCTCCCTCTCAGTGAGGGTCCGGCGGCATGCCGGCTTCATTTCATCCAAGAAGAAAATGTCAACTGTAATTTTTAATGACTGATATTTAACCCTTTAACCCCGCCGCCTGCCTCACACACCACACAAAAGTCAATTCCCCATTCATGCCTTAATTTCCCCATGATATAACCTTTCACCCTTGGATCTCAAAGCGTTTTACATGGGAAAGTCACCATTTTCCTTTCTCACAGATGGGGAGGAGACTTCTCCGTGCTACATGAGGCAGCAGTGCAGGGGAAACCCCCTCCCATGTCCAAACTTTTGGTCAGCAGAACATGCCCTTTCCCAGCTTTCTGTCGCTATAGAGTACCTAGCTGGCTAAATAAATGAACATTACATGATCATGCAAACAGTTTTGCACTATAAACGTGAATATTGTTCTAAAAGTTCCTGGAAAACTAGCATAGTTTGACAACTGAAAATAAAACCAATCACTTTCCTATTACTTTCAGCACAGATTTGACTTTCCAAATGTATGTATTTTGTCAGGATTTATTTTTAAATCTCCATTTCTTTAACTTGTGTTTCTCTTCTACTATTTGATTAGTCTCATTGACTTTTTTCCCACAAAACATCTAGCTAGTTGCTTCATGTTAAAGACATTTTTCTGTGCTACTCTATTTACGTTTTAATTAGTGTGAGCTTTTCCTTTTAAATGTTTCTTGAGTAAACAATATTATATTATTCCTTTCATTGTTTTAGAAAAAAATTCTTTTGTAAAAACGTGCATTTAAGCATTCCAGTCAATTAGCTTTGTATTAACATATTTTCACTGTCTATAACACCGAGAGACGATATCTTTCTCAAGCTCTGGAAATAAGTATTTTCATGACACTAGGATCGGATGAAGTTTTCAGTCCCACACATTTATTGAAAACAACACAAGGCACATAACAGAAGTCTACAGAGAGATTCATGCAGCCTGAAGCTTGACTCAAATATACAGCCCAGGAAACTTCCCCTTCCATGAAAAATTTAAATTTTTTGAAAGAAAGAAAAGGTTTTTACCCCTAATCAGGACAAAAAGTTGTATATATTCACCAACAAGTAAAGCAAATGTTACTTCCACAACAATCATAAGCAGTCTTTTTCCCTTCTGTTTGCTTCCTAAACAGCAAGAGCACCTTGGAACTTGGGTAGCTGCAGTTTCTCAGGAGTCCCCAAGATGGAAGACTAGCCAGGGAAACAGACTGGAAAATTCCCAACTACTCGTCTTAGAAGTACAAAATTTATTATTCTTTCTGATCTGATGTTAACTTTGCATGGCTGTTCGGTGTTGCTCTCCCAGCTTTTTTCATGGGAAAGGTGGTTACAGAAAAAGTCTATAACAATGATGCTTAGTCTCATTCTGGAAATAATATGGAAAAGGAATGAACACTGGCTTCCTTTTGAAAAACAAAGACCCAAAAAAAATTTGCATTTCTGCATTGCTTCCTCTTGAATTCCACAGAATGTTTTGAATGTCAGTACACGTTTAATCAAACTGCTAGAAAGATTTTGTGCAGTTCCATAAAGTTACAAATATATTGAGGCTAAAAATAAGATTACAACTACAAGATCGTTCCCTTCATAAGCTGAAGCTTATGAGAAAGTAGGTTCAAAAAATACTGAATGTGCATGGTGACTGAAATAGCTTGTTTCAAGCTTTTAAATGTTAATTGGATTGATTATCAGCAGATGTAGGCATTTGATACATATTTGACTTCTGTTGTAGTCATTTGAAAAAGCTCATATGAAAGTGGGAGTATTTTTGTGGTATAAATTAAGAATATATTAATTTTCTCTTTTCTGCACATTTATTGCATATTTAAACACAAATGTACAAAAATACATAATTACGGTGTCTCTACTTTCTTCTATGTAAATACATACTTTTGTTCGGTTATTACTTAAAGTGAAATTCTGAACCTCTTGAGATCAATAGTAATGTGTGGTATTAACTTCAATGGAGCTAAAATCTTAATCTTGTGGTCTTATTCACAACTCTGAAATTAGAAGAGAGTATTTGGTTAGTGAAAGTGAATAGGCTGTTTTCATCGACACGTTCCAAAACACTGTTACTAGAACTGAAAAGAGAAAACAGCAATCGGGAAGAAACTTTAATATGTAACGACATTGGCTCTAACTGGACATTGCAGATGATATTTCCTGTAATGAACAGGAGAACACAAAAACATAGTCAGAAAAACTACGTATATGCAGTGCAAGGAGGATGGGAACAGCTGCATGTCATACACCACACAAACGGCCGGTATTTCCTTTTGATTGTTCCGGAGTTGACTGCCACCTTTAAGATGAGGAAATGCCTGAGAGAAAATTCCAAGAGGAAAACTATTCATTGTCGTAGATTGCTAACCGTATGTCTACACATAAGGGGTGCAACTGAAATCTTAACACGCTCAGCATCTATTTTTGCAGGGAATGGGAAGCAGTGTAGTATCACAACCTCTTCTTCTACCCTTACTCTGTCTAGCATTCCCACTCAGCTGTGACACACATCATTCCTTTGGCCTCTGCCAGCCTTGATGTCTCCACCCAGAAGCACTGGCACCAGGCAGTCATCGCATCAGGAACCACCAGGACCCATGACATCCCTCCATCAGCGTTCCATTCATGTGTACATTGCACATGTACAGTAGGACTCTGCCGCCAGTCCCTCTCCATTCGTTTTCTTGGTAGATACACAAACTGAGCGTGGCCTGGCCTTTCCCAGCTCTTCATAAAGCCTGTGACCCGGCTCCTGGCCTTCCCGCCACCTCCGCAGCCCGCGC
>NW_009610806.1:0-6503 GCF_000690535.1 Cariama cristata
AGGTGTGTGAAGTCGTGTGAAAGTCAGCTCACCTGGGCGAAAGAAGAGCTGGAGGTGACTGATCAACGCAAGCCTTAATAACGAGAGGCGGTGACATCCTGAGGCGTATTTGACAGCTGACAGGGTCTTTAAGATACCCCTAGGGGTGTCGTAATTGCTCATTTAGATGGAAGAGGTTCCTCGACACCTTATGCAGAACTTTGCGATACAATTGATTTCTGACAATTACATTTCTGTACCTTATATTGGAGGGGTTTTAATTCTTCCCTTTTTATTGGTACAACCCATTAAGCATGAAAGCAGGAACTTTGTTGCTGAAGAGCTCAGCTGCTCTGCCTGTTTATTTGCTACCTAAAGTTCCCATCTTCTGTTGGTGACGTACAGCTGGCGGGTATGGCAATAGATGTGATGTCACGAACTGCAGATTATAGCTTCAGGTAGGAATAAGATGCAAGAACAGATGGACTTGCATCCTGATTTCAGGCAAATGTTCTTTTAGTAATAAAGAAAGTGAAGGAAAAAATAATGAAAAAGGGAGGCATATTTTCTGTGTTTAAAAAATGTCACTGTTTGCACCTTTCACTTTCCAATAAACGAAATTTTACAAAAACATACAAGGCGCAGAAATGGTTTAATTAAAATACGTCGCAGAAAACGTCTTTTGAAGGTGACAGAGGATACAAGAGGTTTTTATACAAAAGAGATCAATCCTCCAGGAAGAAGCCTGAAAATTTCTAGAATTTCAGTGAGGCAGGGGGAGGAAGGCAGCTTTTTCGGGGGAAGCGTGTGTTCATTTGGCTTCAGTCAAGAGGCCAAGTTTATTTTCTCTTGAGTTTGGTTGTAGGTTGAGAGGACTCCTGATCAGCCAGCTACCTCTTCCAATGGGAGAAAGAGCTGGCGTGCTGCAGGCAGCTCTGACAGGTGCTGACAGAATATGTCTTGGCTTTTCTGCCTCAAAGCTACCTAGAGCTTGTAAGGAAATAAAAGGAAATAATAAAGTTTAGCTGAGATTCATGTACAGAATTCTTTTGTGTTTTATTAGCCCGTTTCACTGATTGTGTTCTTGTGAACTGTTTTTGAAAGGCTTGACCTGTGTCACTGCTTGTGTTTTTTGGTTACAAAGCTGCCGAGAGAAAAGGCATGAGCCAGACGGACCCCACTAAAGGTTCAGAATGAGAAGTAGGAAAGTTCCTCAAACAAGTCGAAGAGCGGGAGGATTAGCAGACTCCATCTTGATGGGGTAAAAGTCTGGACTCTGTCAAGGGTGCTCTTGAGACGTTG
Organism: Cariama cristata; assembly: GCF_000690535.1. Lineage (NCBI taxonomy): Eukaryota > Metazoa > Chordata > Aves > Cariamiformes > Cariamidae > Cariama > Cariama cristata. Next base: position 1,282 of record NW_009610806.1, read on the forward strand.
CAGAGTAGGTGAACCATGCCTCTTGATTTGTGGTGTAAGCAGAAAGAATGGTCAATCGTATTTTCTATGCAATACCAGCCAAAGGGAAAGGAAAGAAAAATATACCTAATTTGTAAATTTTTTTCAGGTCTGAATCCTCTAAAGTGACATAAAGAATCATATATACATCACATGTAATTAATTACATGTTTACACTACTTTATATACTGCAAGCAATGAATGCAGTGCTCCAAAGTGCTTAGTGTGGGAAATGCGTTCGTTCCCCACCCTTGTCTTGCAGAGAAAAAGTGAGTGAGAAGAGAAGCATCTCACCCCAGGCCTGCGCTGGGCCTGCGACAGAGTCAGGATTAGGCTGTTGATGCCTGCAGATGTCCAATCTACCAGTGCACTCCCTGCCTGGCACTTGAACGGGATGGTGATGATGAGAACACAAACCTTGCTTGGTCACTCCAATCGGGTCCCCCATCCCCTTCGTTGTATGCGGCTGTCTGCTACCGGCTGCTGGAGTCGCGTGCAACCTCCAGGCATGCATTGCCTCTTCTCCCACCACTCGTCAGCAGTGAGGCACTTTCACAACTAGTCTGGCAGAGTTTTCAACAAGTTTTGGGTGCTCTAGATGTTGCAAGAGCTCTTTTTAAACCCTGCTGGTTTATATCTTCTGTTATCTGCTTGCAGTTTGCCTATGCTGTGATATTTTCAAAACATTTCCATTAAAGAGGCAGCCTATTGCTGTGATCAGAATTGACTTTTGGTGAGCTCGTGCTCCTTTCTCTCTGCCCACCTGTTGTTTCTCCTTGTAAAGCCTTTGAGACCACGAACAAATGTCTTGTTGCAGGTATGCAAGGTCTAGCAGTGAGTTACTTCTGGTTTTGTGGCCCGTAGGCACTGTTAAGTTAGGAATAGCAATGGAGCCAGAGCAGAACAGCTTACATTTGGTTGATGCGGGATTGCTTGAGCTCTTGGCTGGGGACAGTGCTAGCAATGCATCATTAGCAAAGGCGCAATTAAAACGTGGATTGTCAGGTCACTTGGGGCTGTAGGCATCAGATCACTATCTCCTCCTCAGATGTTACAGTTGCTGTTTTGTGTCTTGGCAGGGTTCATCAGTCATGGCGCGAAGGGCCTTCAAACTTGCCTCATTGGCAGCAGCAGCTTCTGGCATCTATCTTTATGGAAGCAAGTTCCTGGATCCCAATGATTTTGGAGTTGTTCGTGTGGGCCGCGCCATTGCCACAGTAAGTTTCACCCTGGTAATGGGCAGGAAGATTCCTAGGTGGGTAAGGGAATTAGAGTTCACAATAACTTGGGATTTGCTGCATTCCCTCTCTGCATTTCCAGTTGGCAGCTGGCTCCGGGAGTCAGAAGGTCAATAGTGGGCTCTTCAAGCTGTTGACACAGTGGGGAGAAAAGAGGTGAAAGCGTATAAGGAATAGAGCTGTTGTTTGCACGTTTTGGAAAGAAAGAGAGATACTGGGATGCGGAGAACTGTCTCTGCTTCCCTGGATAGGGTGGGACCTTCAGAGCAAGGGCTCACTTTGGGCCCACATCTTCATCAGCCACCCTGCAAGGTCAGTCACGCAGGTATGGCATCCTGCTGCCTTTAGCAGTGACTTGTTCAAACCATTTTGTCTGCCTATGCCATTTTTTACATTGGAACATTTGCTTTTAAGGATCATGATTGTTGCGTTGATATACTACAGGATCCATTGCCCTGTGACCCTTAGTATGAGAGATTTGGGGAGAGGCGGGTAGGTGTTTTGAGGATCATTCTCAAAGCAAGGGTAAAGTGAGGATGGGAGATGGTGTACTTCTGAGATTAGATTGGTTTTCAGATTCATGAAATAAACGCTACATCTGCCTAGCATCACTGCTACTTCACCCTTGTGTTGATCACTGCTCCAGAAAACCTGAGAATGGAGACTGCCAGCCAAACAGGTTGCTGCCTTCTCCTTGAGGATATTCACTGATGAATCCATGAGCAGCCAGGAAAGAGGAGCGCAGAGACTCTGGAGGGAGTATTAGTCTCCCTGTACCTCACTTGTATTATACATCTGTCACTTCAGGCCATGATCTCCATCACTTACAGACCCCCAGTGGTAAGCAGCTGTCTATCTGCATATTCTATGACTTTTAAGGACTTCATTAATAAGTTTTACAGGGAATCAGCTCCTGAGGGCAGGTGCAGTAAGAAACAAGCTCTGTGGTTGGCTCAGGTGCTGTGCTGTTTATATGTGCAAGCTGCACCATGAACTTTTGTGAAAAAGGAGTGTTTATTTTGAAAGAGTGAGGGCAGTAATACAATCTGTAATCTTTTCTTCTAATCTAATAGGTGCTAAGCTTCGCGCTCTGTCCCTGACAGAGGGCAGCGCTGACTGGTGGCAAGGAGCAGCTATCTCTCTTTTACTGCACTGGAAACTGAGGCGTGGAGAGGGAACACAGCTTATTGTGGCTGGGGAGGAACCTGCTATTCAGGCTGTTTGGGCTTTCCAATCTATCCTTGAGTTCTGCCTGCTTGACCAGTTTTTCTGTCTTTCTTGAAACCAGTGGTTTTATGGCTATATTCCGTTTCAGACAAAAATGAGAAGTGTGCAGTGATAAGGCTGTGCAGTTGGTCTGTGTTTTGAGTGATGGTGAGAGATTACTTTCCTGATGAATAGGAAGCTGGGGAAAGGAGATTTTCTTTGCTTTAGATGCTGGTAAATCTAAATACATGCTTGACTTTCACGTCCTCTGCCTTCAGGGAAGTCACAAGTCATGGGCTGTAAAGCACTTCACTGGCCCTGCTCTTAAATGCATTAGACGGTTCTGCACCCATAGCTGCAAGCAGTGACCTCCCAAAACAAGCTACCAATGCTCAGTCTTCTGTAGGTGATGGCCGCATGCGCTTATATCTATATGTCTGTGTATTTTTCAGACAAGAATTTTCTGTCTCTTTTTGAATTGTGTGTTCCTTCTAATATATAGGACTGCATATGGTTAAGTTGCTTCCGAGAGGTTGTTTAGTCCTGCTGCACCAGTGAGCTCTGCCTTCCCAGGTTGGAGTCTGCTCCTTGTTGGAAAGTCAGAGATCAGCTCTTATCTGAGCACTGGCAGCCTGAACCAGTCTCCTTCCTTAGCTGTGGACTGGGTGAAGCCAATAGAGCAATTAGATATGATTATTTCTAAGAGGCTCAGCTTCTCAGGCTTGTTCTTTCTGTGACTGAGAGCTGAGACTCTGTAGCAAACAAGCAACTTTGGATATTGGTGGCATCTACATGAACCTAAAGCATCTGTTCTTCAGTCTAGCCCTGCCCAGGCTTCTTACCTGGATGCTGGATTCAATCATTGGACCGTAGCCAGGCAAAAGCAGGCTGTAATTAAGAGGCTGTTATTCTTAAGAGCTAAGTTCAGCAGCAGCAGACAAAAATTTAAGTTGAGTTATAGTGTGGCAAACAAAGCAAAACAAAAGCCTGGAGAAAAGAACACATGAAGGTCAAGAAATGTGACTTAGAACTACAGGACTCCAGACAGCTTTCATCTGAGTTTGATTAGAAAGATTTGAGCCTGCTTGTATTTTAAGCATGCTGGTTCAGTAGTCCTTTGCAGACTTTCCTAAGAAACTTGATGAAGTGCACTAGCAGAAAATTTCTTCTTGAGCATCAGTTTAGGGAACTGGCTCTTGCTTATGTGTAGGTAGACAGCTATTCAGAGGGAACACTGGGACATGACTGGGCGAGATCTGAGGATAGTTTTAGGAGTCATGGAAGAGTGTAAGGTGTTGAGAATTCATCGATACAAAGTGGAAGCCCAAGTCTTTGGGACATTTAACACTGGACTGGATACAAGATCAGTTAAAAAAGTAATCTGACATTTGTAAGGGGAGGGACTGGTTGATCTTGTAGGTCTTTTTATGTCTCCAAGATTCAGTCTCACACTGTAGCATGAATGACAGCACTTGTCTCAGATGAGAACAAAGTCAGTGGCGTGGACAGTATCGTGTTTCAGACAGTTTCTATATTCTGGTAAAATTAGAAACCTGGCAGAGCAGTTGTGCATTTGCCATATTTCTTTGAGGGTATCCCAGTTGTTTTGGGTATGTGGAAGGAACGTTCTGTGCAGTAGCTGGAATACATCTCAGACGCTAGCAGGGTTTTGGCAATGTCAGAGTTGCCTATCAGGATCATCATAATACTAATTTAGTGTTTAAGATTACGATGTAATTAGCAACTGCTTAATTAATTCCCTCTTCCTCTGTAATACAGGCCAATCTGTTAGCTGTTTCTTTTCAAGTTGGAGGTGATAATTACCCTCGTGGACCAGAGATAAAATAAGAACCAACTCAAGCCTTCATGCAAGGCTGATTTGAACCTCTCTCCATTACAAAGTTGTTCTTTGAGATTGTGAAGATGCTTTCAAAAATTTTGCTTCTGAATATCTCTGTGTAGCTGTTCAGCTCCTGAGTTCACCAGGGGCAAGAGAGCCTGAAAAGCCAGAAAAAAAAATTTGCTGTGCTCTGTTTCCAATGCGGAAAACAGGAAACATGAGAAACCTAACCTCCTCAAGGAAGGAGTGTGTCTGTTTGTAGCTGATTCCCAACTCGGTCCCCTCTTGGATGCATCTCTGAGCTTTTGACTGTTTCCCTATTGTCAGTTCCAGTGACTTTGTCTCAAACTGGATTTGATCCCTTTGCCTCCCTGGCTTTCATGATACATCAACTGTGCTTTATGCCTTTCCTAGGCATGTTTGCATTGAAAGGTGGGGCTAGTATCCTGTCCCACAGTGGGATGCTACCCCTTCAATAGAGAGATTTTAGGAACTCTGACTTTAGATCTGAGTTATGCAAATGGTTCTTTATGGCAAGGATCTTGAAGTTCAAATGGTAGGGTAGTGGACAGGCTCATCTAGATGTACATTCCCTTCTCTCCCTCCAAGTAAACTTAATAAACATGACCTGTATGTTTCTGTTCCATTTGCTGGTGTTCTGGTTGTGGAAAGAGAGGAACTTTAGTCATAGATGAAAATTTTGAAATACCCTAAGTCCATTTTCAGAAATTATTAAGGCATTTAGGAATCTAATTCCATTGTCTGTGGCTATGTCTAGCTAATAGGCTTTAGCTGGATCTCCATATTGTTTTGTAATTGGGTATCTGACCCTTTGGCCCTCTGGTCCTTTGTGCAATTAAATATCCCCCAAATTACTGCTGCTTGTGCTAATCGGTGAGCTTGTCTTCAGTCACTCTGCC
>NW_009610806.1:6534-13284 GCF_000690535.1 Cariama cristata
GCTGAACCATCTACCCAGACTGAGCTGGGTGTGCACCAGTGTGGTTAGGTGGATTGGAGGTGTGAAGATGAAGTGTGGGATAACTGATGGGGCACAAACAGGGTCTGCATGGCCTCTATTACACAGGAGACATTTTTCACCCAGACTTCTTTTACAGCAATAAGACAATTCCAGGAGATTTGAATGAGCTCCGTGGAGATTACAGATACTGTAACTGGCTGCTCCTCATGCTTTATAACACCCAAAGGTGCAACTATTGATTAATCACAATCACATTTGTACATTAAAATATAAAACTTAAATTACAGATTTTAAAAATATTACTAATAGACTTCCCTATCATAAAATGTTTTACATTTACAGTACTTGAACTATTTCAGTTCTGGGTCGATGAGGTTTAAGCATCTGGAAGCCCCAGATGGCTGACTTGAGAATGGGAGTCTGCTGTGCAAGGTGCTGTACAGAGATTATGAAGATGATTTGAGCTTCTCAAATAGAAGATAATATAGGAGTGCCAAGTGCTGCTTATTTTTAATAGCTACATGTCAATGAGGTCCCTGCACTACTTTCTATAGATGTTCATTGTAACTGAAATATTTTAATTTAATTTCTTATGAGTCTGTTACCATAAACTTCACTATGGAGCCTAAACTTTGGAGCCTAAGCTACATACATTCTCCTGAACAGAAGTTTTGTTGTTCTAATAACTGCAGAGCTTGCTCAACGTTTCTGATTTCATTTGCAGACAGCAGTTATCACCTATGACTACCTCACCTCTCTTCGGAGCGTCCCATACGGATCAGAGGAGTATGACTTCCTCAAATCACAGGTAGGTGATAGCACTGGGCTGTGTTCCTTGGAAACTCTGCAAGGCACAGGTCTGTTGCCAAAGAAAACCATGAAGCTGTCAGCTTAATTCAATATGCTTTCTACCAAATTGTTAACAGCAAACTGTGCTGCATATTAGATAAGATTCTTGCAGGACCTGCATTGCCCAGTGGACAAAGTCCCTTGTCGAGTAGCCATATGCAACCAGTGCTCACTTATGTCCATTAGAGATTCAGGTGCTTGGTGTGTGGGGTAAGATGCATCTGGGCTGTCACCTGTTCTCTGCTGCCCAAACTGGTTATGTGGAGGTCAGCTCCTGAGAGGGATCTGGCAGTGGTTTCTTATCCTGCTTATTGGTTGGTAATGGCCATAACACTGAGTTTTAGTTGAGTGCACATGGTGTTTGTAGCTGGGGTGTCTCTGCTATTCCAGCTCAAGGCCTCTTTGGAGTGGGAAATATGGCTTGTGTCAAATTAGGCCAGTCTGCATAGTATGTTTGAAGTAAGGTCTTTAACCTCATTTTTCTTCTTAGTGCATGCAAGATTTAGGCCACTGGTGTGGTTGTAATGCTTGGGGTGGTGCTCTCCAGGGACTCTCAGACTGGTGGGACTCTAAAGCTGGAAACAGCAGTGGGCCAGGTAGAAATTAGTGACATTGGACTCCAGCATGCTTTAGTATTCCTCTAGCAGAAAATCCACATCATCAGTATGTTCTTAAAGTATCTGGGATAGTTGCAGAGTGGCTTGCTTGGGCTTGTTCTTATCTTCTCCAGTCTAAAGATGCTAAGCTGTTCTGCTGTAGCTCCCCATCCCATGTGAGTGGCACTGATGCCCTGGCATAAACTAGAGATAGATGTGTTGGAGTCTGGAGCTTCACTTTGCATTTGCCCATGTCTCTGCCCCGTGCCTTTGAAACCTGGTTTTCAGAAGGGCTGCTTGTAGCTCCCTTGGGCGACACCCAAATTATGGAGTTATCAGTGCTGTGGACAGCTTGTCATTTGGCAGTAGTTCACCGCAGCCCTTGCAAATTCCTGACCTTTTGCCGTGTCTCTCCATGGCTTCATTAATCTCTGTCATGCAGGTTTTGATGGTTTGTCAATTCATGCCCCAGGCAGCCAGAAGGGGCCTTGTTTGTTGGTGCTGCACAGAGCTGTGCTCTCCCTGCTTGGCAGCCAAGACTAGCTGACTCAGCCTCTGCGCGTGGCAGAGCCAGTGGCAAGCACAGCATATCAGCATGAATCAAGAGGACTCTGTGGTCTGGCCAGCATTAGCCTTTGGCTGCATGAAGGCGAATGAGCTGGGAGGTAGGAGGAAGTAGGTGCAGGCATAGCATGAGTCAGTAAAATTCATTGGCCTGCAGAGGCCTGTCCTGCTGTTGGCAGGTGTTATGGAGGGCCACCACTGAGCCTGACAGTGGCACCACTTGTGAGTTCCTCAGCAACATCCCTGTAGAGCTTGTGCTAGCAAAGCATCAGTTTGGTGTGGGAGAATATTTTGGGCCTGGGCAATTGCACGCCAAACCCTTTATCTTAGTGCAGCTCTAAGTGGAGGGGAACCAAGTCTTTACCATCTTGCAGCTCTTTGAACACTCTGTGGGAACTGATTTTATTGGTCTTAGACTAGCTCAGAATGGCTTGTAAGAAGTTACCCCATTGGAGTTGGTACTAAAGATTAGTCACTGGTTGGGGCCAAGAGGATGCAAATGCCCCTCCCAAGTAAGTGTTGTGTGTGAAAAGTACTTATCCAGATATTGCTTCTACTGCCCTCTGTCCTGGATAGATCTCTGGTGCTCTCAGCCATTCATTGTACTCTCTTTGCTTTCTGTCCTTCCAGTGAGGCCAGCTTAACCTCCTCTTCATATGCTGAGAGTTTGGAATTTTCTTTTAAACGTGTGTGTGAATTGGTTACTGATTTCCATCCTCACTTTTGATTCTGTGCCTATAAGAGAGATTCTGTGAGGCAGGGATTTGGTGACCCTGGGACTGTGAATTGTGCCAGCAGGTCTGGGTGCAGCTGCTGTACCTCTGTCTCTGGTGAAGGGGTGCAGCTGCATGAGTGTCTGGGATGGGCTTGCAGCTGGGAGTGGCAAAACACTTTTTCTGTGTATCTCCTCGTGGTACTCAGCATATTGGTGGGTGCTACTCCAGTGCGAATAATGCTTAACTCACTCTCCACGACTTCCTAGCCAGCCATTAAACTGGAGCCTCTAAATTATGCATGGCCTCAGATGAGAGATGGGAAGCCTCAGTGACAGCGCCAGTCCCTGAGCCTGTTGGAGCCAAACAGGGACATAGTCATTAGGAAACAATTAAATGCAAAGCAAATTAAGAAGGAAATGGGTTCCCCAGGGGCTTTTAGCCAGGTTCCTGCTTAGCTCCAAGGAATTCTCTTCAATCTTACTCTATTATTCTGTCCCTCATGGACCACTTTTGATGCTAATGCTCTCAGCACCTCAGTTTTCAGCACCATTTTACAGCCAGCAGATTGGGGGTGTTTTACTACTTTCCATGAGGCAGGAAGCAGTAGCTGGGAATTCACTGTGTGTCCCTGGGGTTGGTATGCCTCTTTCTGGTTCTCGTCAGCTAGGAGATAGGAGAATCTACCTTCCTGATGGCAGTCACAGCCCTTCCTCAGCAACAGCCAAGAGAAAAAAATGTCCTATCTTCTCCATTTCTGCCCCTGCCTGTAGCAGGAATAAACGTGCTTAAGTGGTCAGGCTTTATGTCCATCCCAGTAGTTGCTTCATCTCACCACTGGTGGCTGGACCATGTAGGTAACTTGATCTTTCCTCTGAGTTAAGGATCCTTTGCTGGAGTGTCTGCCCTTTTCCTGCATATGATGATAATGCCAGTGTACTGATGTCAAGACCAGTGGTAGCCATGGTTAGCCCCAAGACATTGGATGGCTGTAGGTCTAGGGTCAGGAGCATTAAGGGAGATAAGAGCTTTCTTCACTTCTTGTCTGTTTCATTAAATGATTCTGGCCACCTTTGCACATGTAAGCTTGCGCATTTCTTCCCATTTCTGCCCCTGCTTGTAGTGGGTCAGAGGAGGAGGAAAGGCAACCTGCTCAGTGCCATTTCCTTACCTATTGCTTTCTCAACAGAACATTTTATTCTGTAGAGGGCTGCATTTCTCTGACATTCTTCTGCCTCCTTGAGTGTTTGCCTCCTTGAGTGTTTATCTTCTCAGTCTCAAGTCAGCCTACCCTGTGACATTTCCAGTGTGCCTCTCGTTGTAGCATCTGGATGTCTTGGTTGACACTTCCTATATTGCTGGCATCAATTTCTGTTGATCCTGCTGTCAGTCAGGAGGTATCTCACAACATGCAGTTTGTTTAAGGGCTGGCATCAATGGGATTCTGAGTTGTTGGTATAGTCAGAGGATTGCATTAGGTTGGTCATCTTGCAGATTTCGGCACAAGTGGCCAGAGTTGAAGATCTTGAGCAGGGCATTTTTTTGTCATTTTCCTCCGTAAGACAAAAGGTTACTGCTGTGAATGTGGATACAGATATTGTTTTTAGTGGAGAGGAGATATCAAGGAGAGAAAGCATCTGTGGTCAAGGTTTCTCAGGAGACAGTGGGAATCCATTCTTGAATTAACTTTGTTGGTTACAGAATTGTTTTGTCAGGGAAAAGCCATTTGGGGAGGTTAATTAACTTTCCTCCTTTTGAGAGCAGAATGAGGATCTTCTCCTCATTCAAACTCCTGGTTATTGGGCTGTCAGTATCTGGGCAAATATTTGGAAGGCATAACCTTGTGCCATCATTATACAAATACGATTTCTTGCTCCTTGGAGGCTATTCCTGGCATTTGTTGTGTTTGCTTCTCACAGTGGGTTGGTGTTTTCAAAATGAGCTGTGTCTCACAGTGAAGTTGCCCCACTGAAGGATCCTGGAAAGAAAATGTCTGGGTGTATGTGTGCGTGCATTTTTCAAAACTAACGTACAGTTTCTGGATAGTTGAGACCAACAAAATAGCCTGTGTCTTTGGATTTCCCTCGTGATTCAGTAACACTGTGTGCCTTAAGTAATAGGAAATGATGTCCCAAAATAGTTTCTTCATGATGATTGTGGACTGCATCTGCAGAGAGAAATCCCCAGGAGCTCTCCATGGCATTCCTTCAAAAAGGTAACTGTAAATGGGGACTGTGTTCACCACAGCCAGTGTGTGCGGTGGTGGCTCTCTTTGCTTGTGCTTTAGCCTGTGGTGAACTGGGGTGAGAAGAAGCAAATGAGACACAGAATAGCCATTAGATGGCAGTGACTTTCTCTCACCAAGCTAAATGTGAAGCAGTGGTAGAGAGGTGAAGAGCTTCACAGCCCATCCACAGTCCCTGAGCCGATCATGTTTGGTTGCCCTATTATGTGCTCCCCAGGACATCTCCTCATCTAAAAGGCATGGTCGACACTAATGCAGTCTAAAAAAGCTACTAGCAGGGCCAGCTGGTGTCTTGATGACTCTACATTTGAGCACTGCTGTCTAGCAAACTTCCTGCCAACACATAAAGCGTGAAAGCATTGCACTGAAAACACATAACAAGCTGTAAAATAAATCTTATAATTATAAGACACTTCCTTTTCCTCCTTCTGCTTTCTAGAGTGGTGTCAGCTGAACATTATGGCCACAGCATCTCTAGGTTTTAATTTTGTAGCATTAGGAAGGTCTGTTTTTTCTGGCGATGTGTGCCTATGAGACAACATGTTCTTTGGTCCTCTGGAGTGATTTATTCAGAGAAATGGGCCATCTCACTGTGACATTTTTGGAAGAGGAAGACGGACAGAAGTGAGGGGAAGGAGGCAGTGCCTCATTTATTGCACTTTTTTTCCTGGCTGTGCACCCTCATCCCTGAAGTGCTTTGCTCGAGGAGCACAAGTGTGAGGTGTCAGGCACACCACTTGCCTAAGTGGTCCTGCATCTTTCTTGCCCCTCCCCAGCAGGAGTGAAACTGTGCCTTGGGAGCATTTAGCCTTCTCTCCTCCAGGTGGGGCTATCCCTTTTCATTTGAAAAGAAGACCTCATTACTTTGCTTCCTTATAGCTCCTGAAGAGGTACATAATAGCCAGAGGAATATCTGAAGAACATCTCAACCGGTACAGTGAAGAAACCATTAGGAAGCCCTTGAAAGATGTAGGCTGCCAGGAGCCTGCACCATGAGGAGCACTATAGAAAGAGCAAATGGAAAGTGAAGAAATAATCTTGTTTTATTCAGTGTTAGAACTCCGTGTTGAGTCCCAATGTGAAATGAACACTCAGCAGTGCAAAGTCAAGAGATACAGCAAGAGGTGGCATCTTCTCTGAAGAGCTCATGGTTGAGATGTATTTATTTGCCTAGATTTTCACCCTAGATGTGAGTGGTGCAAATAGATATGAACATAGGATTTCCCAGAGGGTTGAAGGTCTGTGTGAAAAGGGAAGGAACCAAAAAGTGGGAGTTGCTTAGGATGCCACTGTAAGTAACTTAAGGTTAGTCCCATTGGCTTTGGATCAGGCCCTAATTAGGGAGGTTTTCTTAATGAAAGATCCTGTAGCCTTGAACTACTGGCCGGTTTATATGACTTGGTTGTTGGAGGCCACCTGTAAAATCACTAGAGCTGACAGGTAGCCAGTGCTTTACCTATTTTAAGAATAGGAAGACAGCTGGCTTGAGAGTTGAAATAATCTTATCTGAGATTAGGAAAAATAGATATCTAAAAGATTCATTTGGGGATAGAGATACATCTGTATTTGCAATGGCAAACTGGGCTTCTCAAATGTTTTTTTTGTCCTTTGAGTCCTTAACAAGACCCATATTGTGGATTCTGTTCCCTTTTCTAAGGTTACTGTAGTCAGTGTGCAATGGAACACCAACTTGAAGGACCCCAAATTAGGAGTACAGAGATGTGAAAACAGGAGTGTCACCGTTTAAGGCTGGGCAGGTGCT
>NW_009610807.1:0-203 GCF_000690535.1 Cariama cristata
GGAGAGGGGGAGCGGGGAGACGGGCCGTGCGTGCGGCATCCTGCGGGCACGGTTTGAGAGCAGATCGGGGTCTGAACGCCGTGACACCGGGAATCTGGTGCCTGTGCCTTAAAGTCGGGCTGACCTTTATAACGAGTTTCCTATGTAGGTCAGCAACCGGCCCTTCTCCGATACATGAAGTCATTCTGAAATTAAACTGTAAT
>NW_009610807.1:252-578 GCF_000690535.1 Cariama cristata
CTAGATCGGGGAGGGGGGGGGGAATTTCTGCTGTAAGCTCTTCATTTTAAACGTGTAGCAATATGGTTAAGAGCGCTCGGATGTTTTTTAAAAAAAATCGATGGATTTAGATCTTAATGGGTTTGGAGTCTGATATAGCTGTTTTGTTTAATACCTTGCCACACGCTGTTGGAGTGGGAAGTCAGCTAGCAAAATCTGAAATTCATGCTTGTATTCGTGAACTGAATCTTCAGTCAGATCTGCTGGTTTTTTCTGGAGGAAATGAAGGCAAAGAGCTAGGTTCACTCAGTGGCTTTTGGGGAACCCGGGCACTCTCCTGTTTACTT
>NW_009610807.1:609-11343 GCF_000690535.1 Cariama cristata
CGATCAATCTTCATTGGGATCAGGCAGACCATCACAGAAAACACACAGCCTGTTTGTCTTTATTATTGGGGGCTTTGTTGCATCGTGTGATGGAGAAATTCCAATTTGGACTTTTGTTCAACAGATTTGCAATTGGATGGGGATAAGTTGATGACATTTCCACCCCAGAGCCATGAAATAGCATAATTACCGGATGACTTTTGAAGAAACAGGGTCTGTGAAATAGAAAAAAGTGTGTGAGAGAGTGGGGAATAAGAACTAAGGGAAAGACTGAGGGGAGAAACGAGAAAAAGTGGAAAACTGAGGACAGGGAAGGACAAAAGAAAATCTGGACTCTGTCATTTCATCAACAAGGTTATTGTGCTGTGTGCATTAAAATACAGTCATCCCGTATTGTCCCTCTTGCTAGACCAAAACTGACATTTTTTTCTTTCCTCTTTACATTTGAGGTTACGATGACAGAGAAAATGATCTCTTTCTCTGCGACACCAATACCTGTAAATTTGATGGGGAGTGTTTAAGGATTGGAGACAGTGTGACTTGTGTCTGTCAGTTCAAGGTAAGAAGATTGATATTTCATTCTCTAATTCACTAATGAGAATACAAATCAAGATCTCCCTTTATAACCTATCACTTGGCAATTTATTTCTCTATGTGCAGAGAAGTTGGAGGGAAAACCTGGCAGCATGTATAAAAGCTGGCAGGAGAACCAACTGGTGTCAAGAAGACATAAGTTTCTCTGGGAAAATGCAGATGCTGTGGCTTTAAATGTCCCTTTGGGTCTGCAGTTTCAGGTTGTGCATTTCTGATTTTTCGTCTCTGCCATTTTAACAAGGATTTAGAGCCCTTTCTAAATTCGTTTCTGATACAGATGATGGCTTATTTTATTCGGAGTTCTGATCTAGTTAAAGAAATGGATCTATAATGTGCTTATGCAATATTTTCAGGAAGGACTGCATAGTGACAATGCTTCTGCCTGTTTATCTGCCCAGCTGATCAGATTAAGGAGCAATCCCTCTGTTCCAAAACCATGAACTTCCTTTAGGTTTTATATAGTTTTAGGGGGGCTATTGCTGAGTACTAGGGGTTTTTCCTTCTATTTCTTCTCTCTGCCTCCTGCAGCTACATCTAAACCTCAGGCGTTCTCAAAGTCAGACGATTTCGTTATGAAGGATTCCACTGAATATGTTTTAGCCAACTCACAAAACAGCTGTGCTTTACATAATGACCTGAATAAAAACTGAACAAATTAAAGGCGTTTCAAGCATGTACTAGCACGTGTTGTATGTACGTTTATGCCCCTGTGGTTTCTTGCATTTTAATGTGGATTTGTGAAGTTTTGGAACTTGTAACACTGATTTGAGGGTTTACAATAGAGCAGGCCAAATAGTGAACAGTTCAAGATAGTGCACATCTGTAATGATTAAGTTATTACTGAGCTCTGGTAGACTATTCGCTTTGAAGCATGACTAGTATCGTTTATATTTCTAGAACCAAATGTGTCTTCAGAGAAAAGACCCAAGTGATAAATTCCGTCATTTAAAACAAAGAATTTTCTGTAATAAGAACAAGACAGTTGTTTGCTGAAGCAGTTGTGTTTCCCATGTTGGGAGAGAATTCATATTGACCATGTTTTTTTTTAATTCCATTTCTAGTTTGCATGCAATCCAAAATTCAATATGAGAATGCTCTTTTGAGCATTTGCCTTGGCCCAGCATGTGCGGTGACTTAGGGGTTGGTCTGTTTCCTCTTTCTAAGAAAAATCTATAATGCAGTGAAATGTCTGTGACTTGTCCTATTGCCTGGTGGTAAGCTAGGGGCAGATGTTGTGCCATGAGCACTGGGAACTTAGAGCAGCCACAGGGAGCTCTTGGGTCTTGTCTTTGGTCCCAGTTTGGTGCTGCCGTTTGGCATAAAGCAGAGGATTCGTAGCCTAGAAGGAGCAAGCTCAGGTGTTGCTGTCTGCAGGGAAGAAGGCATTGGGAGCACTGTTTTCTCGAGGCAGGATGCTGGTCCCTGGTGATTCAGGGTAAATGAAGCTAAGCCAACCTCTCTGGGCTATGTTGTCTCCAGTTTGAGAGGTGAATGCTATATATATACTGAGCTGAGCAGTGAAACAGATTTAAGGAAATCAGATAATTGGTATATGAATATGTAAATGAGATCAAAAGAATGAGTTGGGCAATTGTGGGCATAATCACTAGTAAATGGGTTGAAATCAGCAGTGATCTTTGGTTTCAGCGGCCTTTGGATCAGGCCCTGTAAACACTTGGAGCTCTTTGTCTTGATTTGAGCCCTCTGTGGAGCCGCAGGGCTGACCTTGGAGGGCACATTACCTGTGGCTGATCCTGTGCCAGTGCTGCGAAGGGCGGTGCGGTGCCGGGGGCTTCTGTAGTCAAACGCGTCCGCTTTGATACAGGCAGAGCTTGGGGGGATGTTAGCTTCTCTTGTAACATCAGTGGACAATGTGACAAGCCAAAATGATATTCCACCAGAGTAGAAGATTAATTTCTAGTGTGGTGTCTGAGGCTGGCTGGCTAAGGCAGAGCCAGCCAGGTAATTTATGTCACGAGTTAGGGGGTCCTCCATCAGGATTCTGGTCCCCTGTTTCGGTGACAGCTTTCTGGGGTGATAGTGAGCAAATCAATAGCAGACTCCTCATCGGTATAATTACTTTTTATGTTTTCTCTGGAATTTGCCAGGGGCTTTAACTGCAGCTTGAGAGAACAGACAAGGACGGAAAGCTAATTTTGCCTCTGTACCGTTGAAAAGTCCTGGGCTGGCCAGCCTATGTCTTGAGGGTCTAGGGGAGGCAGAAGTGAGGAGACGTGCTGCTGCAATCTTGGTTTGGGTTTTTTCAAACCAGAATCGCAGATGCATCATATCTGCTCAAATAGAGTTAAAATTAATTTATTTTTATTTGAAAAGGTGAATATGATCAGTCTGCTCTGGAACACCTGAGTTAGGCTTCCATCCCTGGAGAGCCAGCAGGCATGTGCTGAGAAAGGAATTCACATTGGTTGGCTCTCTTGTACTCTACTGCAAAATGATAGCCCATTCATAGACTCGTCACGATGAGACATGTATTGCATTGGAAAACACCATGTCCCACTTTGATCGGTAAATGCAGACCCGTCCCCTGCTCGGGGCAAGCCCAGACCTTGGTGCTGGCAGGGAGGGAAGGCCCTGGGCACTGGGCCAGTGTTAGCACCAGCAGTGGGACTGAGCATGGGGGAAGCCACTACCCCTTGCCTCCCTGCACAGAGCAAACCCCAAGGAGTGTACCAGAAGGTGCAGAGCTATGCCCGCAGGTTAGAGGTTGGAGACATGGCTCACCGGGTTCTGTTCCCGAGTCTACCCAAAGCCATAGGTCTGGCAGCCTGGGTGCTCTTCCCTCTTAGATTTCATGAACATATCCAAAAATGTAGCAAGGTATTTCCATCCGTGTTGCATGTCTTTTCTCTTTAGTCACCAAGACTGTGGACATTCACAGTTTTTTTATGTGAAGGAGTCGTCCTGTTTTCATGTGTGTTGAATCCCTCACATGCTTCAGTGTTTGTGGAGCTGGAATATCACCTGGCCATGTTGCTGCTTTATATTATATTTCCAGAATGTATTTTCGTGCTAATTGGTCCAAGACATCGGTGGCATTTTGGGAGTAATTAATCCATGAAAGTAGGAGGAGGTCAAACTTTCAACAGTGTTACCAGGAGGAGGAGTTACACAAGTTATAATTTTCTTTAGAAAACAAACCTTATGCTTGTAGTGCCCAGCACTAACCCCCAATGCATGCAAAGCTGGTTTGCCTCTGGCTGTGGCAGTGGGCACTCAAGGCTGCTAGGGCTGAGGAGAGCAGCCTTTGACTGATACTTGACTGAATTGGATACATCTGTTTGCCTGCTCTACAACTGTATTTTAAAAACGTGCATGTATAAGAGGGGAGTGGACAGTATGGCACTGTGCTGCTGGGTTGGTAGGAGTTTTGACATGGATTTCCCCGAGCGCTTGATCACTCCTTGCTTGAAGGATGGAGAATCTCACACATCTAGGGCTTGGTCTATTGAAGCCTAAAACAATGCCAAGAACATGTCACTAGACTGGGGAGACTGACAGTCAATGTCCAGTATTCTCTAGTACTAGCAAGAAGTATTTTATGACGGTGAAGAGCTGTGAGTACTGGATTCAGCATGGTCAAGTACAAGAGTCTAGCTCTAGCAGGTTGGGAGTAGCCTGGTGACTGACATGACAGCCTTCTCATCGGTGGTCTTGTTTTCCTCCCTGGGTAACTTCCACTATGGTTTCCTGGTGGCTTTCAGAGCCATCCCAGCGCAAAGCCATCTTTCCATCTGGAAGATCTCACTTCTTTTGTTCCTTGTGGCTCCTGCCTTTTCCATCCAAATACTAGTTGTCCAAAGGAGGTGGTGGGAAGAGTGGGCAGCAGGTGAAGAAATACATCTTTGACCAGCACAGTTTGAGAAAGAAAAGGCTGCATCACCTGCGCTCATCATGGAGTACCCTCTACCTCCGCTGGCTGACGCCAAGCTTGAGAGTGGCAGGAACCACAGGAGAGATGGGGAAACTTCTGCTGGGAGAGTTTATCCTTCCTGCAGCCCTGGTGTCTCTCAAATGTGTTTTAAAATTGCCAAGCTTTAGAAGACGTTCCAGCCTAGCTTGTAGCAGCTCTGTCACTCGTTTCTGTGGATCAGGATTTCACTCTTGATGCTGTATGCTGTTAACGTACGGTCGTCTGGCCTTTCAGATTTGCAGCTGAGTCAGTGTAAAAGATCGTCTCTTGCTCTAGGCAAAACCAGCAGAGAGTTTGCCACTGTGTTTCTTGGGAGCAGGATGCAACATTGTTTCTACATGTAACAGAACCTGTTGATATGCTTTGGGCCAAATTCTGCACAGATTGCTCTGGCAAAAAGTCCCATGGATGACAAGCAGATAGTATGTCTAAAGCAAGCATGATTTGATCCTTCATGCTTTAAAAAATTGCATGATTGTGTTAATTGTCCTGGTTAAATATTCCAGATCAGCCTCTAGCAATTGCTGTTGAGCTTCTGGATGAAGTTGGCATTTTCTGCTTGAAACATTGCTTAGATTTGGAACATAATGCTGAAAATAGTGTAGAAGCACTTTTTAATCAACTATTTGAAATCTCTGCATGGAGGAGCCCTTCATTTGGAGCAGAAGGAGAGGATTTCTACTGTTGTGGCTGCTGGTTTTCTTTCTTGTTCCAAGGGAAGAGAGTGCTGGGGGTAGGCAGCAGCTTGGGAAGATTTAGGAAAACACAATGCATAAGGAAAATGTCATTTGATTTGGCCCAATCAAAATGTCACTCTGACCAACTATGAATAATTTCTTGGCAGCTGCTGTGTGTGGAGGCCTGCAATTAATGCAATCTATGCAATTGTTTGTGTTAATCACTTCTGTAGTCATTCATTTTGACGCATATTTGATGTTTATATCTCTGGAATTTCAGTTCTGCATTTTACATTGTTCTTGAGGAGCGCACCTCAGACACTTTGTGGCATAATACAGCTAAATAGGAAGTATGATTTCTTTTTAATTTTTACTTGGATTTAAGCAGAGGTGAGCATTTGTAAATAATAATTGTGATCATTCTATTTGTTATAATTAAACAATGAGGCATACCAGGAATACAGTAATCATGAGATAATCATATCCCTGGTGTAATTACCATGTACAGGGTACATCCAAGTATTTCTAAGCCTCAGAGTGTGATCATCTTATGATAACTGCACCCGGTAGGTTGCCTAATTTTCAATATAAAATGGAATTATTTTTATTAAAATAAACAAGAAAGGGCAGAGCTGTCTTTCAGTGGTAGAGGGAACAAAGCAGGTAGTTTGCAGAGCTGAGCAGGAGTTTGAGCCGAAGGAGGGGTGTGTGGTGTGAGTAACTTCTGCACTCTTGGGCATGCTGGCTGAGCTCGCTGCGGTGCTGCTGCTCCTGCCCGCTGGCCGCTGCGGGGAGAGCTTGGACCTCTGTGGAGCATCTCAACCGCAGCTCACCGGGAACAGAAATGTCTCTGCAGAGAACGCAATAGGTTTTGATTGTAGGTCTCTGAGAAATAATTTCCCTCTGTCCAATCAGTTCTAATTATAGCTAAAGTACTTACATAGAGAGTTAGGCACACACAGGCGGACACTTCTGTGTACGCAAACAGCTGTCTCTGTAGCAGTGAGGGTGTGTATATGCAGAGGAAGGGGAAAAGCGAGCCTGTTTGTTAAAATTTGCCTCTAGCCATCCAGTGGAAACACGTGAGCCACTATTGCAGATGCGAGAAGCCGTTTGCCTTGCCCATATTCCTTCCCCAGGAATGCAAAACTCGTTCTCGCAGGGAGAGGCCTGTCTGGGGGCACTTGCTGAACACTTTGCCCGTTTAGATTATCTTTTCCCTAACCTATTCGAGTCCAGTTTATGCTCCTCTGCCTTTTGTCTTTTTAAAAATTCCCCTTCCCTCTCCCCTGGCAGCTGTAAAGGTGAAGAGGAGGGTCAGTGTCTCCCTCCCTGTTGTTTTCCCAGGGTTTTAATACTGGAAAGGGGGCAGGGAGGCACCCAAATGGATGCTGTGCTAACCCACTTGTGTGACTAACGCTGCCGCTCTCTGTCTCTCCCCATCAGTGTAACAATGACTACGTGCCCGTGTGCGGCTCCAACGGTGACACCTACCAGAACGAATGCTACTTGAAACAGGCAGCCTGCAAGCAGCAGAGTGAAATACTCCTGGTGTCCGAAGGATCCTGTGCGACTGGTACGTATAACGCGCTCCAGACTGCCTGCGGACCTGGCCGTGCCCATGAATTAACTAACCTGTGGATGGCAAAAGCCATTTGAATCCCTGCTTTGAATTCATTATGGGTTAATTCTTTGCAGTCTTAGGCATGAGAAGTTGCTGCTATCCTTCCCTTTTAAATAACTAACTTCACATAGGCTCACAGTCTATATCATACAGTATACCCTTGACGCTGTTTTGAAGAGTGCAGCACAGAAGTTGATTTCTTTTTTTAATACGTATCTTGTCCTGATCGTCCTGTGTGCTGCATACGCTTCTGAGCTGTTACGACAAGTATCTGGAGGCAGATTAAGTAAGCAGATGTCTGATAAATGGGCATCTGGATTACCACAAACCTCCCCATAATCTGGAGCGAGAGAACTGGAGCGTTATTGCCTGCAATCCAGTTTCTTAGGTTTTTCCTTATGCTTATAGGGCCAGATTCCTAGCTGGTATGATCCGTCAGGCCACTGGTTGTAACGAGCCCTGCCAATTTATACCTGAAGATTTGGCCCAAAACACTCTTAATGAACAAGTCTGTGCAACAGGTTTGTTTTCTGGACTTGTTGGAAGAATTAATTAAAGAGCATATGTAAAAACTGACTGGCATTTGAGACATCTTTGCTTAACTCTGAGCATTGTGAGCTATTTGTATCTCTGCTTTTATGAAACAGCTAGAAAGGTGAATAAGCAAAATCAGTCAGGAAAACCGAGTTGCTTATGTGCAGGAGTTCTTGATGTTTTTCTTTTGTGCTTAGTATCTCTTAGAGGTAGGCAGTGAAGTTAACCTGAAAAGAGCAGGAGGAGTAAGTCTTTGTTCTTGAGAGAGTTCTTTAAAGTTAAAGCAGACTTTTTTCTTGGCTGAGGATGGAGGAGTCAATAAAAAGTGCATTAGACAAAGTTTTTGCAGTGCCATAATTTTGTGTTTTGTACACCTGAGAGAAAATAAGCTTCTTTCCTTGGAAATGTTGTTCTTCTCTGAAGCTGTTACCTGACAATTTTCAAGAGGGGAAGAACCATATGCTGCAATTTTTTTGTCTATAAACTGGTATTAAATGGAGCTCCGGATGACAAAACCTGTTGGGGTATAGGATTTGTTCAATTTAGTAAATTCTCTCAGCACAGCAACTGGTCTTTTTTGGTTCAAACTTTTTGATTAAAGAGATAGTTTTAGTTATTGCTACATCTTTTCTTAAACTTCCTTGCCTACCGGCAACGGCCGTGTTGGAAGCGTTCTCTCTGAAACACATTGTGGATTTCAGAAACGGGGGCGGGGCGGGGGGGAGGGAAGAGAGTTTTCCTGAGGTCTTGATCATTTGGCCTCTTTCTCCTTCTCCCAAGGAGGAGGCTTAGTGGAGAAGGGAGTGGCCATGTACCTCAGTTTTTCCCTGTGGGATGGGGCAGAGAAAGGGTACGCAGGACCCCAGCAGAGACCTGGGCTGTGGGGAGGTCTGGCAGCGAGCAGCCCTCCTGGCCATGACTGGCAGGGATCTGGGCATCGAAGGGTAGGAGCAGGAGGAGAGACACGAGGTCCTTTTCCTCCAAAGAGCCAATTCATTGCGGGAGGCGGGTGATAGCAGGAGTTAATTTCTTTCTCTGTGTTGGGGAGACCTGGCACACCTGGAAAAGCAGTGCTTCCCAGAGCCACGAGGGCATTGTAATGAAGACACATTTCTTTCCTCTTTCCTTAGTAGCTCATTTGGGAACGAGCATCAGGACAGAAGATCAGATCAGGAAAATGCAGGAGATGGTCACTGGGAAAACACCATCATTTTCTGTTCTCTTTTACAAAACCCTTTTGCACCTGTCCTATGCAGTCTTACTGTGTAAATCTACCATTTTAAGCCATTCTTGTGACAGGTTTATTTAAACAAAGGTTTTCCTTTTTTAAAATTTGAGCAGTGATGGCATGTACAAGCCAGTTCAGATCCACTAGACCTTGCTGTCAGTAAATTAGATCTAACAGTTTATAGGGTAATTGGATCCCAAAACAGCTTTGCCAAACTCTTTCTATTAATCTTGATACTGATAAATGGATAACCCCTCCACTAAGAGGGAGGATGGGATGACAACCTCCTTCCCGTCCCTGCAGAAGAAACTCCTCTTTTGGATTATTTTTGGTAACCCTACATGTGTGTGCATTTCTGTGCTTTGCCTTGCTTATAAAGTTTCTTAATGAAGCTCCAGGCTTGGCAGTTTCGTGATGTTGCACTTTCTAAATTTGTGACTCTCGTCATTTCAGCCAACAAAACATCGAGCAGAGCAAAAATAAAGATAAAGCACTCAATTTTGAAACTCGGCGTTTTAATAATTTATCTAAAGACTTTGAATAATAATAATTTCAATAGTTTATTCCAACTAGTTATGATCTGGTGAGATGTCACTGTTTTGTAAAGAGAATGACATGACTTTCCAATTGGTATGGCCTGAAACAAATGGGTTAAAAATTCTCATTGGTGAGGGTTTAGTAGTGACCAAGTGAAGAAGTTTTGCACAACTGTTGGGAACAAAGCTTTATCAGTCTCAGTACAACAAAATGAGGCAGAGTCTTATGAGGATGTTACAGCACTCCAGGGCTTACATTATTTTAGTCTGATATAGAGACTTTAAAGAAAAAGAATTGAGACATGAGAAAGATGGCTTGAGTGAACTACGTTCTGATTAGATCTCTCTAATTTACCCAGGGATGACATCAAACATAAGGTACACTGTAATACACTTAACTGAACAGTCTTGCTTTGCATGCTTACAGGACATGTTGTAGCACATGAATATAAATTTCTTTCTGTTCTTTTCTCAGATGCCGGCTCAGGATCTGGGGACGGAGGTAAGAGCCATCTTTTAATATCTTTGTGCTTATGTGTATACACATTGTCTTTCACAATTTCAGATTGTAAGCAGATATGCTTTGCAGTTTAGTTGTTACACTACATACTGTCTTTGATTTAGCCTTTTCTCTGCAAAAAGTGATATTTTGCATTTTAGTTAATCTGGAACCTAATAATGACATGGTGTTTTCTAGGGAAATTCAGAAAGCTGTGTTACTTCTATTAGGACTCGGAATTATTCATAGATTGTGCTAGGAGCTCTATCTCCATCTACTGTTACAGTTGCAGTCATTTGTTTTATGTTTTAAGTAATAATTCTTTTGTTTTTAAAACATGAGCCAAACCCTGAGCTCCTCCTCACTGGAGGATTCAAGCCAAATATTTTGTAGTAATGGAGAGCATTCTTTCAAAGATACGAAGAAATGTCACTGGGAAAGAACAATGTGTTTTTATAAGAACAGCAGCAGCAAAAAATGAACGTGGAAATAGTCCAAACCCTTTGCTGCTACAGGGGATATACTGTAAAATGTAGTCAAACTTGCATTTAGGTTGAGGATTGTTGGGTTTTTTTAATTATTATTATTTCTTAGGTGCAGTCATTTATGGATTTGCTTGTTTAACACTGGTCCTAGGGTTTGTGATTGATCCTCCTTGGAAGTATAAGTACTGGGTCTGAATAGTGCCCTGCCTTGGGGCAAGGGATGTGACTTTTGGGAGATACCTGCATGGTGGGGCTGGTGGGTCAGGCTTCTCTGGGGGCTGGGAGGGCTAGGGCTAGTTTGGGTGGTTATGGAAGGTTGTCCTTAAGAGTTACCCTCATTTCTGCCCAAGCCCCCTGAGTAAGCTGGGATGCTGCTGGGCTCCCCTGGCTGGGGCGGCAATCGGCTGCCAGGAGCTGAACCAGCTTTCTGTGTAAGACACAGACAGCAGGTCTGGGCTCTTACCCAGTTTTATGGCCGGTCCTGACCGTGTTCAGGTTTTTCAAATACAGTCCTGTTATTTGGCAAATATCACCTAGTCTTCATGTAGTTTTGGTAACCAATATATTAGAGAGCTCAATGTGTAGGTAAAAGTATTATTTTTACTGTTGTGGTTTAACCCCAGCCA
>NW_009610808.1:0-2791 GCF_000690535.1 Cariama cristata
GACTCCCGGTGTGGGAAAGCGGGAGTTTTTTGCTTTCCCACCGGTTTTTCGGTTCCTTTTCGGTTGTTAAGTCTGCGAGATCCCTTTCGCCCTCCGCAGCGCGGGGGAACACCCCACCCCAGACCCTCTGTGTCTCCCCAGGGATGTCTGCTACCCGGACGCCCTGGTGCTCATAGCAGAGTTGGGGATGATGAAGAAACATCAGCCATGGCTGGTGTTCCTCCTGCAGCGCTGCACAGTCTCTCCTATGGATCAAGCCATCCCACAACTGGGAAAACTTTTACTGAGAGCTTCCCCCGGCTTTCCCACCAGCTCCAGAGGTGAATCCGGCCAAGTGCGTAGCGACTGCAGAGCTGGACATCTGCAGTCGATCAGCCAGGACAGCACTACAGCACACCAGGGCTGCTGCCTGGGCTGGAGATGGAGCTTCTCCAGCTGCTTGCCAGTCGAGGTCCCTCATTAGCACCCCCCACCCAGTCTGTAAGTACCCAGCCCTACGTCTGTTGGGTTCATCCTTCCTCCCACACCGCTGGGGCCAGGGCATCAGCCAAGGGCAAGGGGTGTGTTAGTGGAGCAGACAAAAAAGAAAGACACATCCGTGCCCTCCTTCCAGAGCCTGGCTCCACAGGCAAAGAACAGGAGAGAAAACCCTTAGGGAAATCCACCAACATGAGTCTAGACTTAAGTCGCAATCATATGATGAGGGAACAAGGAACACAGAGCTGGTTAGACCTGACCTTCAAGTGGCTGACTGGGAGCAGTGCTGAGGAGCAGCAAGTGATGGCAGTGGGGTGAGGGACATGCAGCCCATGTGGGGCTACCGGAACAGCCACAATAAACTTCATTTTGTCTGTGAGAAATCTATTAATTTTGTTTACAATCAACCTCTAAAAAAATGGTTAGGTTGGAATAGACCTATTATAGTCACACTTTTTAAATTATTTTTAAACAGCTCATTTTTCCTAAATGTCCCAAACTCAACTGAGTTGATCAGTTAGCTTAGAAAGACTTGGAAACTCTGTGCCAGAGCTTCAGGATCTTTTTAGACTATTAACATTTCAGAAACTTTGTTAGAAATTACTTTAAATGACACAGTAGCATGGGAGTTTTGCAAAAACAGGTTTCAATTTGGAAATCTATGGGCCTGAGTTCTTATACCTTAGTTGGTTTAAGTATTTCTATATGCAATAGCAAAACTATTATTTCAAGAGGCAAACTTTTTTTAGAACTGCTCTTTACATTGTTTCGGACTTGCTGGACAAAAAAGAAATAACCTAAAACCACCAGCCATCATTTCTTATCTTGTGCTAAAAAAAAAACCTACTCAATGTTATCTGCACTATGTTGAACAATTGGCCAAAACTTACTGTGTATTATTAAATTTAAATACAAATGAGCCATTTTGTGGGCTCCCAGGGGAAACAAAGCACTGTTAATAATCAAGTGGGTTTTGTTTCACAAAACACTACTTACTTTCTGAGTTAAGCCATTCAGCTTCAAGGCTTCAGCAATCTGCAGGGACTTGGGCCAAAACCCACACCAGAATGCCAGGTTACTGACAATTTAGGTTATACTTGGGACTATAGTGGCTAAAAAGCTGTCAGACAGTGGTGGCCCATTAAGGGAGGTGTGATTTCTGGCAGAAGGGTACAGCCGTAACACCTTCAGATGCTGTTACTCTTAAACTTAATGAATCCCATTGAGCCCTCAGCCAGAGGAAGGTCAGACCACAGACACTGTTAAATCATCACATTGGAACCAATTGTGAAGGAACACAGTTTCACTCCGCTGCCCAGTCTATGACCAAATCTGCTCTATCCCTCTCTTGTACAATAAATAACAAACTTGAAACAGCAAATCTTTAATGCTACCCCAGACCATCATCCATTTGGACCAAGACGAGAAAAAAGTATTTCAACAAGGTAAGCACATACAATGCTTTCTCCTGTGCTCTCAGGCTCCAGCATCAGCAGCTCAGGGACTTCCTGACCCAGACGCGACTTACACACATTGTGTGTCACAACAGTTCAGTTCTTTTCACCTGTTGAAAAGGCAACCAGCTTTCCTCTTCTGGCATGAGATCCCCAACACAATTCTCACTTGGCACTGCCACCCAAGATGTCGTGCTTACACTGGAAACATTAGCATAAGGGTCAACTAGTATCTCAAGAAAGGTGTTAGTTTTTTACAGCGTGAAGTTATTTGATGTAACAGATGTGAGCAGAAATTTGGATACAGATGTTAAACGACCTGTCTACACAGGAGTCACTCTTGTTATTCCAGTAACTGTGTGATGCGGTAAGCATTTAAACAGCTAACACAGCTTTTGGAGCTAAGAGACTATAGAACCACTTATGATTACATGGTGCTCAAGAAGGGGAAAAAAGTAACACTTTCCATAGCAAATACATGGAACCTGGACAAGATACCTGTGTTTGGCCAGGACAGAGGCTGGGGCATACGACAGAATAAAATCTGGGGAGAGGAGAAGTTGCAACAAGTTTGCTACAAGGCAAAGGGCTATGACAGGGCTCCCGTCACATGGGGCTCCATGCCAGGGTTCTAGCCCCAAGGAATGCCCTGAAGAATCCAGGACATGGCTGCTCCCCAGCCAAAAAAGGAATGGAGGCTCCGAGCCCACAGGCACACCCTACAAGGCCCGCAGGCACGCTGCTGAAAAACCACGCAGGATCACGTCGGGCTCTCGGACACGAGATGCACCCACTCTGGCTGCGGGATGGCGCCCGAGGGAGTCAGGCCCGGGCCGGGTGAGGGCCGCAGCGCCCCAACC
>NW_009610809.1:0-24674 GCF_000690535.1 Cariama cristata
TCTTAATATATATTTATATGTTTTATATATTTTTATATACATAGACAACAATAGTTTTAACGTCTGGAAATGGCTCATTCTTCCAGAAGAGGGAGAGGTCCATAAGAAGTAAGAGAGCAAATGAAAGCTACAAAACATTCTCAATACATAAAAGAAAAGGATGATATTAGAGACACCTGTATAGGGCTGACAAAACTTGGTTCTAGTCTCCAATTATGTACAGCTGTGTACAGCAAAGTCAGTGTACTCATCTACCCGTTCTTCACAAATGTGCAGGGTACTGCTCTAACTTTTCCCTTCTAATACTATTTTTTTAAAAAAATTTGCACACAGCTTTGTCATTTAAAGTATCCCTCAAATTTTTAAAGATCACTGTGCATATACACCAAATAGACTCAAAATAAACATGGTATTTCTGTAGATATCTATAACAGTGCTTCTGATGCCAATTTTTTTAAAACATTGACATAAAACCGTGGCAATATAACAAAGATCCAGGATGAGTATTAGTAATATTTTATTCCAGCAGCTACAGAGGCAGCTGAGGAAACATTCAACATCTTTCTTTTAGGTCCATTAAAATAATCTTTTCATTATTATTTCAGTAGTAGATATAAAATGCATGTAGATACTTACAATGCATATTTCCCCTATTACTTTTAAAATATTAAGATGAGTCAATCCATGTACTTAGAAACCTAAAGAGTGTCATTTTAAGCAACATTAAAAGAAACTGCAGTGGAAAAGGCAGATGCTGCAATTCTGTTACTAGCATTACTTCAAAATCTCATGAGACTAACAGTGAAACACTACATAACCACGCTTTGTTCCAGTGAGTACAACAGAGATCTCTTGAGATACTACAGACAACCACGAGACAGTGTGCTCTGGCCATGTAATTATATTGGGACTCCTGTCCTGACGCTTGTCTAGAGGGAGTTAAACATGTAGGTTTAAACTCACAGAATGGAGCTACACTAAGACTAATTTGTTCTTTCAAGCAACCGCCTTGTGGTGCTGAGAAATCAATGGGAAGCAGTGATTCTCAGGAAGGGCTGCATGCACAGCAATGAAATGCCTGACTGTGGGCTCTAACAGGTTCTTGTTACTATACCCAAATAAGTGTCTTTTCAGACCTTTAACAGAATTAAAAGAGAACCTGTTAAGAAAATAAAGTTATTGTAGACAGCTGAGATACTAAATTCACATGTTGTTGCTAATGAAAACTTATTTCTCCTTAGATGACTCTAATTTACATGAGTTGAAAACCTAATATTTCTTTTTCCATGTCATATGTGGAGAAGTGAGGCTTCTTTACTTTTGAAATATGGTAATTACTACAGCAATAGGTTCACATAAAATTCCATATGAAATGATCAAAATTACAATAAACATCTATTGGCTAAAAGCAACAGAAACTGCTAGCTGAAATGCAGGCCAGATAGGAACAAAACGAAATAATAAAATAGAGGAGAAACCTAATTATAGCTGCAGTTTCCCTTTGCCCCTACCCAGGAGAACATATGAAATGCCAGATTAAAAATAATCTGATTTCACAGAAATTCTTTATTTATCACTGCCCGCAGGAAAGAGGGAGTAGAGTCAAAACCTTTTTTTCAGCAGAATATTTGTCTGTAGTGGAAATTACTAACAAGTCTTCAAAGTAGTCTTTGATGATCCTCAGGCTACTTCTATTGATGATGTCAAGAGTTTTAGCACTAAAGGCTTCAGTGAAGAAGTAGGAAACATGGATGGGGAAGTAGGCTTTGAAGTTAGCTTTAGAGAAGCTGGCACAAAATATAAAATAAATCATATTAAGGCTTGATCACACAAACACAGATGTCAAAGGTAAAACTCCTATTGACTTCAAACATGACCAGAATCAGGTCCTCAACAATGAATCAAAAATACAGATTATTCTGAGTCTTCAAGATTAAAAAAGGAAGTCTGAAAGAAAAAAAAAAGCAGCTGATAGTGTTGTTATTCCATTGTTTAACAAAGATTCTGACTGGTCAGCTGTCCAGACATAGTGCTCCCTAATAAGATTAGGAAACAAGTACTCAAGGTTGGGGGTTTTTGTTTTGTTTTTAAACATACTTACTTGCTGCTGCTTCCAGTAATGGACATGATCACCTAAGAAGTATAATCTTATTTCTGATATCAACACTTTACTTGAGAGGCAGGGGGAATCATTCTTGCCACCCATGAAAAAATGCTTCATGCTTTTTCAGTGAAACACTACTAACATGCATGTGACTGACCTATTACATTGTCTTTTAAGATATTTTTTCTCTTTGAAATAACAGTGGTGAGTCAGTTGTTATGGTAACTATTTATTTTTTTTAACTAACATATGACAGCCTGTGTGTCATCTGATGCCGTTCCTGAATTAAGTTACACATTCACTTCTGTCAAATAGTCTAAAAAGGGCTTCTTCATAAAGAAATACTGGGGAAAAACCAGGACATTTTTCCCAGGCACCCTGCTTTAGCAGGTATAAAATTGTTCCAAATCCTTACATTAGAACATGTCCAACTACATATGAAAAGATGCAGGCTTGGCTTGGCCCTCCTGCATGCTCCAAAGATAAATCATCATCTTTACCCTCCCCGCCTTTTTTTTTTTTTAATAAGTTTCAATGTATAAATTCCTGTAAAAGACAATCTCTCTCATCACTACTGATGAATTTAAAACTTTAATTAATCAAACTGAGTACTGCCAATTAAAGGACAATCCCAAAACATTTATGCTCAAGTTACTTCTGTTACAGATTAATATGTATTCACCTGAATGATCAAGGCCATAAAGAAAACGTTAGCACTATTACAAACAAAACATTTTAAACATGGAGTGGTATAAGAATTTTTTTTCCCCTCTGACTATTTAGTTACATGCACTATTTGAAGCATTAAAGCATTTATTATGTGATTAAATTCATGCATACAGTCAACTTTTTGTTAGCTTGGAGCTATGGCATTATGATGTGAAGAATAGCTCTTTTTCGTTACTTTTCTTGACAAACAAACTGCCTACAATTCCACAAGCTCCAATCTTGCAATCCAGTCTTGTTTGTCTTGTATCCTGCTTAGCCAGTAATTTTACTGTAGGTCTATCTGAATTATGATCTTCCTGCTTAAATGACCAACTAAAATTATCAGTTACTACTTCACCTAAATGTGTTTTGTTCCTCGTTCAAATCCAATATTATCAGTTGAATACTCACAATGGTAAAATAAGGGAATCCATTAATCCATAATGAACCTTCAAAAAAAAATCTCAATTAGACATTCTTTAGTGGAACTCTGTGGAGCTAATGGGTGAAGGAAGAAAAAGTATCAAATAGTGATAAGCTTGAATTAGATGGCAGAATACTAGAGGGTAAGCCCTTGTGACCTAAAAACAGTAGGAGCCAAAACCTGAACTTTTACAGCTCCAACCTTCTAAACAATGAACCAGTGATACGTTTGAATTGGCTTAATATGAAAGCTCCCTACATTCCTAACCCTGGTTTCAATTGAAACCTTGTTACTTAGTCTCGTAAATTCCCCTAAATTTAAGACATGTAGCACAATAACATTCTTGAATCCAAAAGTATGAAAAATATTTTAGCTGATGCAGCAGAAATGTGATGATATGAAGCAAACATAAAACAGAGAGATTACAACAATCTGGACAACCAGCAACATTATGTCACTGATATCAGTGCCTAGAAGTTTCTTTATTACACTGTGATGCCTTGTAATAACATCAAGAATATGGAGGAGAGCATTACTCAACATGCACGCATTGCTTCCGTTAGCGTAGCAAACTGAAATAACCAAGATAACATTGCTACTCTAAGTCCATTTAGTAATGTATCTAATCCTACTTTAAGCAGTCATTATTATCTTTTCTAAAAAGAGTCTTGGAAAATAAGTAATACCGAAACAAAAAATGTTGTAAAAATACATCACCAGTAGTAAGGAAAAAAAACTCCTAAGAGCTGCATTGATACCAAGCTTACTTGCTTGGCCAATACCACAAACTACTAGAAGTTAGTCTGTAAGCCTAAGATATACCTTACTAAATAGTGACTAAAGAGGCTTTCCAGCCAAATTACATCTAATAGATCCTTCATGGGCGTGGATTTCATTACCTATTTGAAATACGGAAAAACATCCATATCTAAACAATAGCTACATATATGTTATTACTAAACAACAAAACCTCTTGGAACTCTTCCACTGACAGTTCATCAATACTGGGTAAAAAACGGATGATTCTCCACCATTGCATGATTATATATGTATTATAGGCAGTGACACATGAAAGCCTCAAGAATCTCATCATTTGCCCATCAGCAGAAGTTATCCCCAAGGTATTTTTGAGAGTTAGCCAACATCTCTCTCCAAAAGCAGAGATGGGAAGAATCAGAAGAGAAATCCCTAGTGCAGCAGCCAGAGAAAAGAATCTTTCAATATCTCTTCCAGTGTTCTTCATTCTTCTCTTTTTTTTCCTTTTCTTTCTTCCCTCCTCCCTCTCTTCCAGTCTCCCAGGCATCCTTCCCCACTCTTTCTACCCCCTCTGCCTCACTTAATCTAACTTGTCTTCCAGTACTCATTATTCCACTGTCCCTGACCAAACACACAATCCATTTGCTGAAATCAATGATGATTAGTTAACTCTTAGAAGTCCCACTATTTGTCTGCCACAAACATTCAGAAAGACACTATCTTATGAAGAAATCACTCTGGACAAGACCTCATAAGAACACTTAAAAACTCGATTTAAAAATTCAAAAATAAAAGCTTAATTCTTTAAAATCTCAGCACCATAAAAACACCGTACTCTTCAATACAATTCAGACAATAGAGTAGCAGGGTCTTCATACTCTGCTGCAGTTGACATTTTCTAATCAAGTACAGTAAACATTTGTGCTTGAGGGATATTTAAGACTAGATTAGAATTCTGTGGTCCGAGAAGTCCTGCATCATATTAAGGGACCATCACAAACACGCATGTTGCTTTGGGCAAACTTGACTTGTGAATAAGAAGAGTCTAAAAATGAAAAATACCATGTCCCAAAGGTCCACATTTGCTTCCTCTGACCTCATATGTGATCATAAGCACCTGAGTTTATAATCTTTCTCCCTTTTATAGAAGAACGATTACTTAAATACATAATTATACAAAAGATTTCAAGTTTAAAAACACATCTGCATTGTCTTAGTAGTATTACGCTGTATTCTCTACTATTACTGTTATTACTTACAAAGTGCAACAGGAAAGAAGCATGTACATGATCTGGATTAGGATTTTTGTGGAAGGGTGACATCTGGAAATACTGTGCCAGAACTTTACCTCCACTCTTTCTGTTTTAGCATCCCACGAAAGGAAGAACATTATTTTTATGTGTGACCCCAAGATCTGTTAATGAAATGCCCTTGGAATAAGCCAACCAAAAGGAGGACGTATTTATTTAATACTGGTAATTTTGGGATATATTTAATACTTCAGGTGTTAAGTAAGTGTTTTTCATTTATTTTGGTGAGTTAAAAAACAACTGAAAAAGGACACAATAGAACTGCATGAGCTAGTAATTTTTTGAAAATTATGCAAGCCAATGTGAATCAAAATAATAAGGGTGGGACAGCAGGAGACAGAGCGATGGCTAGGATGAACGTGTGTGTGGCTGTTGCATAGTCACTTCGTTGTTCCATCTTTTTACAGGACAGAAGAATGTTTCAAAATTATGGAAAACAAGACAATCATTTGTACATAAATCATTCAGTTCTCCTAAAGGCACAGCAAAATGGATCAACTAGCACAAGTACACACGCACACACACACAAATGGGCAGACCCAAGTAGGGAGACTGTAAGGCTAGAAAACTATGGTTGACTGCCTGTAATAACAGGATGCCTTGAATACCCAAAACTATCTTTAGCTCAGTGAACTATGTAAAAGAATTACTGGTTTTTGTTTTGAAGTTCTAATATTTAAAGCAAAACACATTTTCTACATTTTCTCTGCAATGTCGTCTTTCCAAAAACAC
This sequence comes from Cariama cristata, assembly GCF_000690535.1. Classification (NCBI taxonomy): domain Eukaryota; kingdom Metazoa; phylum Chordata; class Aves; order Cariamiformes; family Cariamidae; genus Cariama; species Cariama cristata. Next base: position 6,035 of record NW_009610809.1, read on the forward strand.
TGAAATGCCTCCTCTAAAAGTGCTCTTTTTCTGTTGCAACATATGGTACCCCATCCAGAGAGTCACAAGATAGTTTGTTTCTAATTGATTAAATTGCATGAGTCACAGACAGGATTTGCACATAGATTGCAAAAGCAACTGCTTGTTTTTCATGAATTTCACAAAGTAACCCGTAGCTAGGACAATTACCTTTGCAGTCCCAGTTACCAAGTGGTCAAAAAAACCCAGCCTCCTCAGAAACATCAAATTTGAAACTTCAAATCAAAGTCACCGACTTTTGTGATTTTATTACATGGCCAGGAGTATTTTGGTGTGTTTCCTGCCCCGCCCCCCCGCCCCCCTTAAACCTCTTTGTCGCAACTAGGGGATCAAGAGAAAGTGTTATGTGTTACAGATACAGAGTAACACTTTGTCAATTCTGATGTTTAGATCTCACAATACAAGTAAACAGAACCCAAATTCACCACCTTTAGAATCTTAATATAGTAAGCCAAATCAGGTCGTGGATGTTTCTGAAGGAAAAGTGGGTTTTGACTCTCAACTTCTCACTGCTTGGACTGGCAGTACTAGAACTTGTTACTCCAGCATCAAAGTAATTCACAGGTTAAAGCCTGCTGGCTGTTCATTCATCAAGAAGTACAAATCAGACACGACAGGAAACAGAAGAATATTAAGTCAAGAAAAAATTAAAAATTTCTGCCTACACCATCTGCTTGAATATTTCATATCAACGTAAAATGGCTTTTGCATGGATATAAAAGCCTACATGGCTGAATATTTCTGATTTTTCCTGAAACTAGTACTCCCACAGTTTAAGATACTGTAACTGCTGCATTTATGGGGCCAGTTTCACATGCCAGTCAAAGTTCTTACTAGAAGTATGTGAAGTACCAGCAGTATTTCTTAACATTGGTGAAAGGTAAAAAACCTGGACTTGAGATTCAAATTTTAGGTCCTATTAAAAAAAATTTTGGTAAACTAATTAAGACTAGAAACTATTACTTGAACTCTTTTGATCTTACTGCACACCACTATATTTTGCCTGATTAAAATAACTGCAAAGAAACCCTAGGAGGGATAAATTTCTGGTATAAAATGGAATGACTGTAATAAAATTATTTTGCTTCTATTTATTATGAGAAATTCAGCACTCCATGCTTAAAAAAAAAAAAAAATCACTTAAGAACTGCCTGTTTGTATTAAAGGCAGTTTCTTATACCCTTTAATAAATATTAATAATAACCAATATATATAAAAATAACTGATTCAGTTATTTTACTGCTATGCAAAGATACTTTTTCATTTTTCAGTTAACTAAAAAGCTGAGTCGTCAACTAATCCATTATCTTCACTCACCATGCTGGCTGCTTGAAGCATCTCCTGCTCCATATAGGGTGTCAGATCCAGATTCTGGCTCTATCTCTCATAGGGATTGATAAATCAGCCAGTGCAAATCCAGAATTGCTAATGACAGAAACAGTAGATCTCAGTTCCCAGTTTCCAGATGTAACATATGTCAAAAGATAGCTTATACACTCAAATCCAGTGAGAGAAAATAGTTTTGACATTTTTCTTTGTTTGTGCTGATAGGTTTTTAAATCTTAATTAAGTCCAAATATAAGAATAAATTCACCACAACAGCCATTAGGTACTGAGTATATTAAATTTACAGCTGGGTATACAGCAGAAGACATACATTAAGCATAATATTGAGAATGACCTCTCCAACAACTGAAGTCCATTAGCTTTTTGTCAAACTGGAGATACAGTTGACAACTTGGGATATAGAATTCATTTAGGTTACTCCTTGTGTTTTCCAAATTCTGTTGAAATGCTGCACAAACTTAAAGCAGTGACTTCCCTAATAAACAAAGAATCAAATTTCACAGCTTCAAAGAAATATTTCACTGTAGATTCTACTTCATCTGGTACTGTACTTCAAATAATTACTGTTAAGTATCTCCAATTCTGACATCAGCTGTTATCCTTGACAGGGGAAAAAAAAAAGAAAATTGTTGCTATAAAATATATAGAGAAACCAAATGCTGGGTGAGATTTTTGAAACAAATTTCAGTGAGATTTAAAGGTCCTTGGCTTCTTAGAAGTACTAAGACATTCAGCAGTTTCCAGGGACTTTAGTGGATTTATCAATACTTCAGAAATCAATTATTAATTTAGGATCACAAAGCAGTATTTAAAAGGATGATTTTTATGGTCTTTTTTTTTTTTTTTGGAAGGCAGAGCTTGCTGTATTTCCCTGATTAGAGAATCCTTCCTTGAACAGTCAGAAGCCACCAGTTGGGGGCAGGGAAGGGCAGTAAACAACTTGCACTCTTTAAAGGCTGAATATTACATTATAAAAGTATATTTGACAATCACAAAAACACCTCAGCATCTAAAAAAGGTATTTGCTATTTTTAGGGTATAACACTTGCACGTTTGTTGTAATTTATGAAGTTGGCAAACAAACTACCCAGTTTTAGATTACCGCATACACATATTAATCAAGTGAAATATATAATAAAATTGGCTCTTCCCCACACTACGTACACAGGACTTAATTGTTTTCCTCTCAGTTTCTTCAATTAACTCAAATAAGTTGGTAGCAGAACTTGATGGGATTCGGTGGTTTCTGATGGCAGCCCAGATCTCCAGACCACAACTAGTCACAGCTGATGATCAAAAGAACAAATAGTTAGTATGTCACAACTATATATTAATTATCTCCTACTGTTACTGTGTCACAACGTTACAAGTTCAGGTAAAGTTTTTAAGTCAGAGTATAAAACACTCTTACTGTACTACTTTCTCAAAAAGGCAACAGAACTCTCCATTTTTGTCCAGCAGCATTAAATAGAGGAAAGTAAATGGCTGATGACAATGAATAAGGGTAAAATTAAGAAGAATCTTAAAAATTACAACTCAGGTGAAAGAAAATCTCCACCAAATCAGAATGAATTAAATGGAATGATCCATTGTAGCTTTATTTGTTATATCTTTCATAGCATTTGTGGTGGGTTGACCTTGGCTGCCTGCCGGATGCCTACCCAACTGTGCTCCCACTCCCTCTCCTCAACAGGACAGTGGGAAGAAATTAAGATGAAAAGGCTCGTGGGTCAAGATAAAGACAGGGAGATTGTTTACTGATTACCACCATGGGCAAAACAGGCTCACGGAAAATTATTTATTGCAAATTAAGATAGGTTTGGATTGTGAGAAACAAAGACGAATTAAAACATCTTCCCCCCCCATCTCACACCCTTTTTCCCCAGCCTCAACCTCACTCCTTCATTCTCAACTCCTCTACCTCCCTCCCGGAGGGTGCACGGAGATGAAGAATGGGGGCTTGCAGTCAGTCCATAACAGTCTCTCTCTGCTGCTCCTTCCTCCTCAAATTTTTACCCTGCTCCAGCCCAGGTCCTCCACAAGCCACAGCTGCTGTCATGAGAACCTACTCTTGCTTGGGCTTTCCACGGGCTGCAGTTCCTTCAGGAAATATCCCCCTGCTCTGGCATGAGGTCCTCCATGGGCTGCAGTGCGAGTATCTGTTCAACTGTGGTCCTCTTCATGGGCTGCACAGAAACACCTGCTCCACCATGCTTTCTTCCAAAACTTCCACAGGCTGCAGGAGAAATATCTGCTTTGACACTTGGTGAAGCTCATCCCCTCTCCTCCTTCTCTCATCTCGGTCGCCACAGGATTGTTTCTTGCTTCCCCCCACCCCCCCCACTCCTCACTGTTGTGCAGTGTTTTACCCTTTCTTAAATATGTTTTCACAGAGGAGCCACCATCTCTGCTGACGGGCACAGCTTTGGCCAACAGCAGGTCCATTCTGGGGCCAGCTGGAACCACCTGTGTTCAGCATAGGGCAGCCCCTGGCCTCTTCTGACAGAGGCTGCCTACAAGGCCTCCCCCTAATCAAAACCTTGCCACGTAAACCGAATACAGCATTAACAGTTTCTTCAGTTAAAATATTATTCAGAGGGAAAAATCCATGAAGAGTAGATTTTATTTTTTTCCCTCATAAAGTTATCTTTATGTTGCTTATTTAAGAATGGACTCAGAACAGCAGGTTCTTGCATTAAGCACCTGTAAAATGTATTGTCTCATTATTGTTGTTTCAGGGAACAGGAGAAAGTGAAGGAAATAATTACGAACTTGACTCTCTCCTGACATAACTAATGTAAAAATGAAAGCAACCATATGTTCATGGTACAGTAACACAAATGCAGCTCAACAGCTATACAGTTCACTTATATAGGTAAAAAAGTCACTTGAAGCTTTGGTAGATAAATTTGTTGCAAATTCCAACAGAAAGCTATCAAAAAACTTACAGCTAAAGCGCTGCCCAAGACATCCAGAGTCTCCAATCCTTGTGAAGGTGAATGTCTCGCAAAGACAGAGCAAACAGTATCAGCTGTACTTGGCTTGGACTCATGATGCTAGAGTGAACCCGTCTTCCCAGAAGGATGGAAAGAAGATACACGTCTTCCTTTTAATGAAGGTAGTTTCTTCCCAAAAGCCAAGCTATCATTCTGCCTGAAATACTTGCCTAGACATTTAAACTGAAGCCCTGTGAACAACCTTGACTTTGACAAAAAAGCATTTTAAAAAGATCTAAAAAACAATTAAGTTTCAGTGATAAACAGGAATACCATGCTTTCTTAATACAGAATGTAAATGATTGCACTGCTGAGAAAAGGGAAAATTAAGTCTTCTAAGTACCCAATGAACAGGAGTGGAACAAATTTTCTCTCTTCAAATATATCCTTATAGTAATCTGAAGAGAATACTTCCATGATTGTGTAGCGATTTCTTCAAGACCTATTCAATTCCTTATTGTTCAGCTTACAGTGCCAGAAAAAAAGGCCTGTTAAAGTTAACATCTGCTAACTAATCATGAAACAGACCATCACAACATTTTATAGAGTTTGAACATAGCTATGAATTTTGATTACTATCAACTTTGACTGGATTAAAGCAGCACTTTACTGTAAGACTTACGAAATCTACAAAAGCTTATTCCTGTATAGGAAATGTTTCTAAAAATAAACAATTTCATTCAGAAAATATGACCTAGCATTACAAGTATGTCTAATATTAAAGACTGAAATAAATCAATCAGGTGAATTATATTCTTCTGGTCTTTCGATTAAATATTTCACTTTTAGAGCATTAATATCGTACAGTACAGATTCTGACATGCAAATATTCTTAAGGGGTGCTGCACTGATCTGTTGTTCTGAGTTCCATTCCATGTTTTGCTGCTTGACACCAAGAGTACATGTGTGTATGCTGTACTTCAAGTATCATTTCCTTTGAGGCGATACATTCATACCTGAGTAAGGCAATATAAAAATTTACTTACGAGGATCTCTTGACCAGCCACACTTAAGTTGAAACTACTATTTTCTGTGTAAACAGTCCCCTTGTGCAGAAGATTAGAAAAGCTTTCTATTAAGCCACTGAGTTCATATCTTTGCATTATGAAGGGATTCGGTTCTGCTCTGTGCTTACCAAATTATAACCTGCTGAGCAATTCTTTGCTGTTTCCAATGACGTAATTTAAACTAACTGGGATTACCCTTATACACATGCATACCACGCATGAACACACAGAGTTTGTTTCTTTTGCTATCTTTCCAAAATACTTTAACTTTAAAATTCAAAATCTACGTTATTAAACCCCCAACACTCTCCCTCATTGTAAGGATAAAATCCATTACAAGAACATTCAACACTTGATCGTAGTTCTGCATTTAATTTGCATGAACAGCTCCCTCCCTTCAGGAAAGGGTCCCAGTCAAATAGCTATCCCCCTCGCTCCAGAGAACTATGCATTCTAGGAGAACTGAGCACTCAGAGGATGCTAAACACTATAGTCAGATCATATTAATCAAAAGAGGAACAACCAAAGCATTATGTCAAAGACTTGTTAATAACTGGAGAGCATAATGAATGTACGTACCAGCAGGGTAGCCATTGATCCACAGTCCATCACAGATGTCACCAGAACAATTAACTATAGCACCCCCTTCATTGAACACGTCATTTCTCCACTGCCCCTTTAAACAGAAATACACACGGATTTTAAATTTCGACAACACCACAGCTAAATTATAAAGAAGGGATTATTTCAACCAATTTTCAATAGCAAAGTGGGTGGTCCTCAAGACTTTTTATAAATACCCTTCCAACGTTTGTGTGAAAAGTTGAATAGGAGACCACACAACAACCAAGGATTATGTGGCACCCCTCTAAAGGGGAATGAGGGGAGAATCAAACATTTCTTGCCCAAGTTTTGTTACTGTGGGATACTATTATGTGAGGTCCTTCAGTTCATATACTACATCGCATTAAATTACATGGCAAGAATGAATAACTGCTTTGTCACATACAGAATCACACATTTTGCTTTTCAAAGATTGTGAAAAGTGAAATAGTGTACTAAACTCAATTCCAAAAAGCTTCAGTTATTTAAATCTGGACTGCATTTCACCCAAGATACACCCTTCACATAAAGGTTTAAAGATTCCTAAGGCTGCAAAGCCAAATACCACAGAAGCTTAGGTATGAGCCAATTAAAGTTTCTAGCAACGTTAGACTTGCACACGTAATCGTGCAATTCAGTATTACGTCATGATGAACGTGCAGTGTTTCTAGCGTACCCCTTCCTACTCAATATAGTATAATCTTGATATTATTAGTTCACAGCCACAATTTTACTAACATTAACCGACAGCAGAGTCAACCGATCCCTCTTTGTGGTCCTACACTAGGAGAGGACAGGAAAATTTGTCAGACATTTCACAGTATTTGCTGACAGGACAGGGAACATCACAATCAGAAACACGGGTTTCAATTTCACATGTGAGAAGAAAGTATAGAATTGTATATCGTAGCATGCACTTTTATTCCAAGATACATGTAAAGAACATCTTGAAGCATAGAACTGGCACTGAAAATGAGTCTGAATTGTTCCCATATTATTGGAAGAGTTTAGAGTTGAAACTGATAAGGAAATAATCAGACAATGGTCAAAGTACAGTCAAAAGTCCAGGTACGGGAAGTAAAGCAACTCAGTAACAAGAGTCACTTGTTTTACACAGTACTAAATCCTGTTTAGCTATCAGACAACATTCTTTCAATGTTAAAGGAACTAGAGAATAAGAACATTTGAAATCTAAAGTGATCATTCTGCTATCAAGATGGATATCTGGCTTTTCATATGATAACAGCAGAGGTACTAAATAAAGTGCTACTATAATTCTAAAATGTGAGTGGACTCAGTTGAAACTCCAGATGGATTTAGTGGCTAAAGTTCTAGGACTTTGTTTACACCTTCAGAAGATAAAAGCAAAGACAAAGCAGTTCTTTGCAAATATGCTTCTGATACTACTTGCTTTGGTCTATTCCTTCCCTCACTTTAAAGCACATGATGCTATCTTCAACAGTACTGTAACTAATGTACACAAGCTTCAAGCTCCACTGGCATTTTCACAATCTTCTCTGCCTAGCGGAAGAGACCTTCAAAACAGTAATTAGCTAGTTATACTCCTGAATGTATGTAACAACTGGAACAAGGTCTAGAAAAAACTCACTGTAACTGGAATTGTACCTAAATTACATACTGAAATCATAGGGGCCTTCATCTTGCACCATTGTATGTAAACACACAACAGGATTCAGCTGTGTACTGCTTCCTCTAGGGAAGGAAAAAGGACAGGGGGTATAAAATATGCAACATTTCTCAGTTGTTCCTTATCACTACCTGTAAAGGCATTGTGCTTGCCTTCAATCAATTCTGATGATTGCCTACTATTAATGTCACTCATTCTCTTAAGCAATTAAGCCACCTCTTTCTTAGATGTGCCTTTGTCTCTCCGGCACATTTCCTTGTCTAATCCTGTTTTCCAGATGGCATAAGGATGAGAGATAAGTGTTGCTAAAAGTTGCTTAGCAATGCAACACATGCAAGGTTTGGAAATGCTGACGTCCACATAAGCACTATCTATACATCACACATTTATGCAGAGAAACAAAGGCGTGAACAACCAGAGTGACATAGAGGCCTCCAGAAAAAGAGCTACCAGTTAGTACACAAAGGGGAGCAGGAAACAGAAGAAGAAAAAGCTACAGACTTCCAGTGATGGCCTAAATTCTGCTGTGGGATTTTTGGTTTGTGTTTTGTTTTGTTTTTAAACTAGAACAGGAAATTCTGCTTTAAACTGAACAAAATCCTTGAGTTTTAGTAGGGTCCTGTATTTTCTGTGATTCAGAGACATACGATGCAGTAGACACAAAGATATTGCAATCTACTAATAGGAACCAAAACAGAAATAAAGAAGTTCATGAAGAACAGTAACTGATGAAGGCAAAGTTGTTTATCATCAGCTAGGTTATCAATCCTAGCCTAACAATCAGTAATAACTAATTTATTCTGGTAACTGCACAATGTAATTGTGGATTGTTTCTAAAGTAAATGTGTTCATATGGAATTTATTTAAACCACAATTAAATGTTACAGGTAATAAATAAGAACATTTAGTACACGAACAGTAATAATTTCACAAGGTCATATTATCATATTAATTCGTTTCTGCAACAGCCTACTTAAATAGGTTAGCATGACTCATTTTGTATTTAAAAAAAATGAGATGTTAGGAATTTATTCATCATGAATGACAACTCTGAAACTACTAGTTCTAAGAAAACAACTAAACAGTAGTAAATTAACTACAGAAATTCACATGTAGCTTTACTTGGGGTAGTCACTAAGCAAAGTTTTCAAATACTAACTTTGATGGGTCTAAACTTTGTCTATTTTTATCCAGGAATTAACAACATTTTTAATGCTAGTTACTCCCAACACTGTGTGGCAGGGCAAGACATCTGTTTATGAATATAGAAAAAGATGTTGTAAATGGGTCATAAATACTTACCACTTCTTTATTTCTGGAAGCAATTTCCAGTTAATTGATGAGGTTTCCATTTTTCAATTACCGGCTATTACACTTTTTATTGCAATTAATTCTGTTTATTTCAAATTCAAACTTGCCTGCCTTTAACAGTGTATGATTTCCACATGCTCTAATTTGGGCTTTTATCAATCATTTTCATTATTTGCTTCAACCATTCATCAAAATTATTTGCATGGGCCTGATCTTAAATATCATGTTAAAATTACTTAACAGATTGGAGTAATGACTGAACCATGCTTTCCTTTATAAAAATCTTTGGCACTATAGCACACAGCCTCAGCTGACACGAGTTTAGACAAACACATCTATATTTAAAAACACGGAGTTACTCCAGTATATCCTGACTACTTATCTGGCTGAATATGTTCAGATAGTTCACACTATACGGCCCATTTTTAGAACTTGGAAGAATCTGTCTACTCCAAGAACTACAGTTTCAAATGTAGATCAGTTTACACCAAAAGACACACAAGGTTTTATTTCCCCCTCAAACTTCAAAGAGTTTCTATACAACATTTCAGAAAGTTATTGACACTTAAATAGTTTTAATAAAAGAAAATACAGTGGCTTATTATACATAAAAGACAAAACCAACTTTTCAATACTTCTGATCCTTGGGTAAAGAAATAAATATTAAGTATTAATATAATTTTAAATTAAGACACATTACAGAATAATGTTCTGCTAGCATTTTTTATATAGGAATATGTATGATCTGACAGACTACCTTATTCTCAAACCAGTATGCATTTCAGAATGAGACCAAAACCTCAAATTCTGCATTTTAAAGCCATTTTAAATGCAGGTTTCCTCCTTGATTATTTTTTTCATGGGTTTATTTCTGGTTTGATATTTTTTATCAAAACCTTACCTTATCCTTCTCTGAAGGCCTTTCATTATCTCTCTTCTAAACTAAAGGTAACAAGCAAAGCCCTGATGATTTCTCTGTTAGGCTGAGTCAGGAAAGCATTCAACAATTTTTATCTTTAGCAAGACAGAGATTTACAAGATTCTCAATAAATCCTCAGTGTAAAATGCTGTATATTATGGCAAAATCTAGATAAACTACAGAAACAGTAGTTTGGTGGGGTTTTGAGTTTGTTTTGCTCCCCCTCCCCCCTTTACCGGTCCTTACTCTTACCTGAAAACTGCTAATTACATCTTCCCACTCTCTTCTTGTCTCATCTTATTATCAAGCATCAGAGCTATGTATCAGCTAAAGATTACTAAAAACGCTCAAAGAGGCAATGAAATATATAGATTATGCATTCAGTAACACGTTCAGCACACTTCCAGGCCACTACTGGGACACAGTAACTTCTAAAAAAATACTAGAGTTGAGTGATGCAGTAGTGAGTGCTCCTATCCACAAGCAATTAAAACAATAGAGCTCCACATTTACCAGTGGGGGAAGACTCATTCATGGTCTTTATATCAGCAATAGCTTTATTTACATTTTCATAGCATATATCATTATATTGTAATCATAATCATAATCAAGATTCGGGAAGATTTATTGTATCTTCAAATTTCATATTATCCACTAGCATGCAGTATAATTCTGAGCAATTGAAATGCCAGTAATTTAAATTTAAATAATTTGCATCAGAACTGAAACTATGACTCTTACAAACAGGTAACTCAAACAGATTCTAAGGGGAGGCAGGGGAACAAAAGCCTGCAGGTGAAGAAGCCCATAAGGCTTGCCACCTGTTTAGTGTGGTTAACAGGTGTATCAAACAGCAGGCCTTCCTCTGGGAAAGAAGACAAACTAAACACAGCCAAAACACACAAAGAAGCAGCAACAGGGACAGAATGGAACACAGCATCTGCTTACTGGGACTTACGCAGCAGCCAGAAATGAGAAATCACAGAAAGGAAACACTTTCATGAAGAAAACGAGTGTTTTGCTTCATTAACCTCTGCAAACTTCATTTACATGTCATTGTTTTCTTTCATTCTCACATTTGTGCACATACAAATGCACGAAAACCAGACAGGCAAGCACAGGTCATTGGGTTTTTTCGTTGGTTTTGTTTTGTCTTTAAATCAGCAGCTTTCAGGGGCTTTGTTTTGTTACACATTCCCTACTGTTGAGTTATAGTTTCTATCTTGCATCTCTTGACAAGATTTTTACTCAACATGAGATCAGTTTTATGGTTAAGCAGTAGATAAATCAGAGTTGTTTGTTATTATTGGACTCCTCTGTTGATATAGTTATAATTATTGCTTGTTTACTGGACATTTAATCGACCTGAATCTCTGAAGGTTTGCAGACTACAATATGCTATTAACTGACAGCATCCACTTACTAAATATTTATCACTTGCAAAAGACTGATCCAAAAATCTAGCCCTGACATTCTTACAGTTAAAACTGAAGAGGAAAAAATGGACAAATTCAACATTCATGCCATTATTCAATCTGCTCTATACCATGTAGAAGTAATGCTAGAAGAATACGCTAGAGCTCAAAATATTTGCTCATGTTCTTGTTGTTCCAGCAGATTACTTCAGTATATCCAAGATACTATTTCAGTAAAGGAAAAAAAAAATATTCAGGTTTTTTCAAAATCCCTACCGTTACACACAATTTACAAGCACAGAACTATTTGTACAAAGCATGGGTACACTAACTGACTAGCAATAAAGTTTGATATTCACCGAGATATCTGACCATACAAAACAAACTTCAAAATCTCATATGCAAAAGTTCATGTGGACAAAGCAGACAGAATTTCCAGATCCTTAACTTCAGTTTCTTAGTAACTTCCCCTTTTTTGGGCATTGAATCAAATCTTACAATTTGTGTTATGACTGGGTTTGCATCCCCTGCGCTGCCCATACACAAGTCCTCTAACTAGTTTTCACATATTTCCCATTTACTTCCATATTACATAGGCTCATGTTTTGCTGGAACTGTGCCTTGGTTTTTGTTGGACTTCAGTGTATACTGATCTATTACCATATCTGTCAGGAATGTACTGGTATAAACTTCATAAATAATGTGCGCACAAACCCAGTGGTTAACCGATCACATAGGTTTTGTCAATTTTTCATTGATAAAAACAGATCATTAAAGCAGGTGGTAGATTCTGCCAGTTACTTGCATTGTGTCAAAATTGGCTGTTGAAAAAACAAGTGGTATTGAAAATTTTTATCCATTAAATTCATGATTATTACTCTCAAAGTATATTGTTGACAGCTTTCTAATCTGAAATGAAAGAAGTGACCAGGCATATTATAAATTTTGTCAGAGAATGAGAGCGCCATAGAAGACTTAAGATCCAAGACAGTGTTCGGGGCAGAAAGACAGAAAGGAGAATAACGCTTATGCTACCACAACTCAGGGGAATGGCTCTACAAGCAGCATGCTGAAAGAGATTAAAATTGCAGAAACACATGGCTAAATCATTCACCCCTAAGGTGCAGGTTACAGGTATGTCTTAGGCCCTTTCCAGAAGGCTGGTTAGCGCTTTTGTGATTCTATGGTAACAGGTTAAAAAAGAACTTTAACTTATTGTTTTGCCTGAAAAAAGTATTTATATGCTTTTATTGTTTCATGTTAAGTTATACAATTTGAAAGCAGTATACGCTGAGTGAACACTTGCATTGAGTGGTTGTCTTTGAGGGTTTTTTTCTGCATAATATAAGTACTAAATCAATCAACAATATACTGTTGTCAGTACTGTCGGGAATTTTTTTTTTTCTTGGCCAAAGTATCTTGTCACTTTTGAGCATATATCCAGCGTAAACTTAAACATAGTACTAAATGCTTACAACCCTACAGAGACAAACCAGTTACCGAGCAAGTGTAAGCCTGAAGAATTTACTAATTCAGACTCAAAACAGATGCTAGAGAGACCCCCAGTGGTACAATACTGTGTGTGCACACATGCGCACACACATATATATACGTAAAATATACTGTCTCCAATGTCTCGAGAAGTGAGAAGCTATTTTAATAACAGCATTTTTGTCTTTCGGTTATAATGAAATAAATGCACAACAGCACTTGTACGAATTCTTTGGTCATCTGTTTCTTTATCTAACAAGTATTTATTATCTTGTCCTACTGATTTTAATTCCCAACTTTCATTATGTTCATGGAGTAATACACAAAGATTTTTCAACTGTATTCAATAATTAATTTTAGATTAACAGATTTAACTAAAAACTTTTAATGTATATTTAAAAGAAATCCGGGAGTGTTGACAGGAGCAAAAAGAGAACTAAACAAAAAAAACAAACCCTTAACTGAAAAGCCAAGATACTCGCTTATGTATATACCAATAGCAGACTGAACTGCAAGATATCCAAGTGCTTTATGCCCTATTTTAACTACATAAGCAGTATTCAGTAGAATTTTGGTTGTGATTTTATTCCATAGGAAAAGATGTCAGCTGGCTAGATATGTAGTAAGGTCATATAGAATAGCCTTCCCTGTAATTTTTAGCTTCTCTGAACACATACTACCCTGAATTTCCACTAAAGCTAGGGAGACTCCTTCTTTTCAAGAACAAAGAAAACCAAATGAGGATCAAAGCCAGAAAGTAAAAGAAACTTAAAACAATGAAAACAGTGCTGGGTTTCTGAACTTCACTATAACTGGGTAATGAAATAGTTTGAAGTGCCTGCTCCAAATCTTAATATGTATGCAAAAATTAAAAGTTACTGTTTTCAAGTTCTAAAGTTACTACCAAAGTATAAAATGCTACTTCTTCAAAGAAACTCTCCCCAGAAACTTACCAGAGAAAAGACATCAAATTAAATAAATAATTAAAAAAATTCCAGAGAGATGTGATCTAATTTAGCTTCTCAAAATTTCAGTAATAAATTTCAGATTTTTTTTTTAAACCCTCAGACACTGTGATTGCAATGACAGAATCCTATTCTTGATTTGTCATGCAGTAACTCATTTACATACTATAACCACATTTGGTCCTTATGTCCCAGGCCCCAAGGTCATCTTGCTGAATTACTGGAAAATAATCCACACTGCATCTTACCCTGTTGTTTAGTTCACACTGAAAATATATTCCCTGATCTTCCTATCTTGAAGTAGGTGTATGAGTACTCATATGTGCTTATACATATATATACATGTTTCCTCCACCCCTAAATCATTATGTTTACTCCTGTTTTACAGATAAGCAATACTCCAAATAATAATCACAAGAAAACTCCCAAGTAGACTACATATTCAAGAAAAGTCAAACTGAAATTGAATCTGAGGTTCAACTATACAAAATGCTATTAGAATACGTAAAAATAAATAAAAATCAAATTTGAAATCTCTTCATGTGTTACTCAAAAATGGGGACTGAACTTGTTAAATGAACTAACAGTACTAGTTCTAAACATAGACCTTTTCTGTTTATCTGCCTGAAGCATCCCCTACCATGATCATTTGAGCTTTTCCAAACAAATCAGTGCAGTTTCTCATAAGTCTTCCTTATATACCTCATATTCTGTTCCAACAGCAGAAGCCAATGTTCCATGACCTTGACACTTGTCCAGAAACCAGGCTCCTTCATAATTATACTTGTTCCTAAAACAGTGAAAAACAAATAGGAAATTCTCAAAGGAAAACAGATTTGGTGACCTGATACACCAGACTACCGGAGAAAGTGAGCCAGTAACAATAAGCAGTGGCAGTCAAATCTAGTCCACTCTTACGGTCCTTTCCCTGAACTCCAAGAGACTAGTGAAATGGCACAGCTCAGTCCTCTAAACACAGCACTCCAACCTTTCATCAGAAAGAGAATGATATGCCCCTCAAGTTGGAAACCAAAATCTTGTTTATTCATTTATTAATTTTGAGTGTGATCATTTCTGATAAGTACTCAGCAACTTTTCAGCGGGGCATTCTGATTTTTTTTCCAAATTACAGCTGGCTTAAATTAGCAGAATGTTATCCACCTTCAAAAAAAATCACAATGATTGGTACTATGCACAGTAAACTCCAAACATGAGGAAAAAACTCCACACACATAGTTTTTACACAGGATGAATGTCTACAGTAAAATCAGAACAGGCAACTGACTGCATACACAGCGAAACTGCTGCTCCGAAGATCTTACTATTCAGTGGTACTGCAAGCATTAGCACCACTGAGTAACTGACTTCAGTGCAAATACCTTAACGAGGAGCTTGACAAGAATTGGTTACATTTGAGTCAACTAAGAAATTATTTACAAATCTGAGTAACAGTACCTAAACTCCATCTTAAATACATGCAAGATCCCAACTGTTTTAGTCCTGCTAGACTGAAAATGCATAAAAACCAGAACAGTATTATTTCAACTTTCAGGAGCCCTCAAATTCATTCCAATTGTTTCAAAGACTGTAGCCAATCAATTAGCACATAGGCTCTTAAAGTATTACGTTCTCATATGATATAAATGTTACAAATTCAGTCAACCAAGCCGTACAGTCTCTGAATTGGGCCAAGAATGAGAGACCTAGAATTCACCTGTAACCTTTTTCATTTAAGCATATTTTAAAACGTATTTAATTCCTAAATACAAAAAGTAACTAGAAGTAAGAGAGCTGGACATAAAACTTCACCTGATTAACAATTCATTCTGTTTGAAAACTAATCAATTGTACAGAGGCAATTCATTTAAGGCAACAGTTCCTCTTCCCATGCTATGTTACCAAACTATCTGTATAGTTGTGACAGTGCCAGTTGTTTTCTGAATCTTAATATCTTATCAGTACAGTCTTTTCCTCTCGCAGATGATAGCCAGTAACTGCTTCTTTTTTCCCCCCATCTCTGAATTCTACTACATATTGCTATTTCTAAGTGCTTCCTCAAATATTCCTCAGCATTTTATAGCTCTTATTTTTGAAACAAAAACTCATTCTCACAGATTAAGTCAACATAAAGCAAGAAAAAGAGCTTAGTTTCCTGGCCTCCAGTAGCCCAAAGTCATCTTTGAAAAATGAAATCATTAAATAATTGTATTCATGCAGCATAAACAGGTCTGTTCAGCCTTGACAGAGTAAATTTTCAACAAAGCTTACTCAAAGAGTCAAGCTTACCTTCCCTCATTCCATAGAAGAGCTCTCTTTCATATTTCCCACCATCTTTATATTGCAAGACTTTGTGTCCATGGAGCTCTCCAAACACAAACTGACTGGTGTAACTGTTCCCTTGAACCAAATATATGAGAAAGTTAAATACAGAAAGAAACAACAGATCTGTCAAACTGAGTTTAATTTTTTTTATATATTTAAGGTTCTCCAATAAGTGATATTTTACTTACAGAGCACGAATAGAAGACTTTTTAAACTAGGCTTTTAGAATTAACAACTACTTTTTTATTATTAATGCTGTTGAATGAAGACTATAAACGTGCTCATTCAGTCTTTGTTTTAAAACTAATGAATCATAATCCTTCTGGTCTTTAAAACTGACCGTAGTATGTTAAAAAGAAAAGATTCACAGTATGTTCTTTCATGGTTAAGGAATGTGTAAAAGAAGTACTTGACTTTCATAGTCACCTTAACAGCTTTTTGATGGCATGTACTCATTCAAATCTTCTGTGTCAAAGACTGAAAAATCAGCTGCTTAGCACTAGAAGTACTGTACTCTGAACTCCCTGATGTATCTGTGACCTTGGAATGACAGAGAACTATTTTTCTGTCAAGTATTTACCTGATTTATTTATATAATACACCATATTCCACATGGCTATCCTTTATTTTCTGTCAGTCTTACAGACTGTTGACTAAAGGGGTTAGGCAGGTAGCGAAGTCACTGAAGGCAGCTGGAGAAGTCACTGACTTACCTGTACAGGAATAAACAGAAACAGCAGAAACTTTTTTTCTGGAGCAATTCACTGGGACATCTTTAATCAAAGAACTTCTTTCCGCTCAGGATGCTAGGAGAGAATGAATTCATTGAAATGTTCCCTTGGTAAATCATGCATGAGATGTCCCTCCATAATGGATACTTTATTCAAAGTCTTTAAATCCTTTAACATCTTTGGCCTGATCTTGGGGAGCACTTCACATTGAGCACAAGTCTGCATATGTGTGCATCTTTGAAAGACCTGAGACTGTTATCAAAAATTGATTACATGTGTTTCTGGTTTCGACCATTAACACATTTGATTAACTTTCTGAGATGACTGAAAGTTAACCCAGTATAAACTGAGAAGCCAACAAGAAAACACAAAACCCATGACTCTTCAATAAACATCATGGAAGTCTGACAAATTGGACTAAATCAGTTTGGCTGCTTATGATATGTATTTATATATCAGAATTTAAGGGGATAGGGATTTTTTTTAAAGAAAAAAAAAGTATGTAATAGTTACAGGCTCACCTGTCAATGCCCAGTATTGACATCCATTCCCTATAATTACTCCATTGATAAACTTGCCCTCAGAGTAACTTCCATCTTTACAGAACAGCTTGTCCCAACCTACAAAATAAAACAGTACTTCCAACCCCTTTTAACAGACAGATGTTCACTTCTGTTTTCAAGTCAAGTCAAAAGTTGAAACTTTCTCATATTTTTCTCCTTTATATGATGAGATTTATATCTATGTATTGTTAGTACCTTCACATGCCTTAGACTTTTCTTAAGACTTACTATCTTAACATCTGAACATTGACCCCAACCGAAGGGATTTACAAAGCACATACGAGACAGAAATCCTAAATTCATTAAATCAAATTTTTCCCTATTGGTTCTAATAGAACAAAATGGAATCAGAGTTATCAAAACTCTTGACGTCAAGGATCTGACCTTCATAGCAGTTTGTAAGCTCTACGACTATGCTAGTTTTACAGGTAACAATCATTTACTGTACTGTGTAAAAAGGGGGATCTGTTTGCATTCTTGTTCTGTCTTATTGCATACAAAAGGTTTAAAGACTACAAATGACCCTATTTAAAAAAAAAAAAAAAAAAAAAAAAGAAACTAAAAGGATTGGTACAAGCTCAGTTCATCTATGCTCCTCAGGTCAGGGCCCCGAATACACCCGATAGGCCCCAGTTCCTCTGACAAGACCCACCTGAGGCCTCTATGCACACCCCTGCCCATTGTGTTAAAAGAGAAGACAACCAAAATTATTTAAACACCACCGAAAGACTAGATTGAATATTGAGTAACCAGTAATACAAAAGCACTGGTTTCACTCAGTGATATGTATTTTAAAGTTTCAGAATAAACAACATTTATGTGAAGATAAAGGCATTACTTTGCTTACTATTTTTATTCACTTTACTTTGTAATGGGAACCCAGGCTCTTAAATATCTAAAGGTCACTGTAAGTGTTACAGACAGACTACACAGAACCAGCCAGGAGCTAAAGCATTAGCCACTGCACTACCTCTGCATAAAACAAGAACGCTCGCATAGAAAATAAAGCAAACCCGTAGGAGGAAAAGCGTTTGTATTTACATTAGCCTAAAGACAGGAGCGCGGGCTTAGCGGCTCTTCGTCTTAACGAGAGACTGGACTTCGCAGCTGTCGGAGGCTCCTTCTCGCCCCTCCAGGCGAGAGGCCAGGCTGAGGCGGCACCGCGCGGGAAACCAGCGAGGCGACGCCTGTCCCGGGGAAGGCTCACTGCCACAGGCGGGAAGGCAAGATGGCAGGGCTCCGGGCCGGGGTGAGGCGAGGTGGGCCGGGGTGAGGCGAGGTGG